>NC_051212.1:36699210-36801710 GCF_015220715.1 Pygocentrus nattereri | reverse complement strand
CATGAGCTTTGGGTAATGACCGAAAGAATAAGATCGCGAATTCAAGCGGCCGAAATGAGTTTCCTCCGTAGGGTGTCTGGACTCTCCCTTAGAGATAGGGTGAGAAGTTCAGTCATCCGGGAGGGACTCGGAGTAGAGCTGCTGCTTCTCCACGTCGAGAGGAGATAGCTGAGGTGGTTCGGGCATCTGGTTAGGATGCCTCCTGGACGCCTCCCTCGTGAGGTGTCACAGGCAAGTCCACCTGGGAGGAGACCCCGGGGAAGACCCAGGACACGCTGGCGTGACTATATCGCCCAGCTGACCTGTGAGCGCCTCGGAATCCCCCTTGGAGAGCTAGTGGATGTGGCTGGGGAAAGGGAGGTCTGGGCCTTATTGCTTAGGATGCTGCCCCCGCGACCCGAACCCCGGAGAAGCGGAAGATAATGGATGGATGGATGGATGGATCATTGTCCCTGGGCCTAAAGTTGCTAGAACTACTTCACCGAATGTGTTTTTCGACCCATTGTACTTACATCGGTGGCATTTAAGCATATTATCCTTACTCATCTTAAGTCACATATAGCTTTTTTACAGTATTGGATTCATATAAATTTCTTTCTATCAACTATGTAATGTGTTCTTTTCATAGATTTCAGCTCAGCTTTTAATATGGTGAATATCACCAAACTCTAACAAAAGTTAATGGATTTAAACATAAACCCAGCTTTATGTCTTCGGTTTCTGGTCTTTTTAAGTAGAAGAAAACAGTCTGTTAAAATCAATAATTTAGCATCACAGTGCTTGTCACTTAGTACGTGGTGCCTCAGGGCTGTGTACTGTCTCCAAGGCTTTTTCCTCTCCTTACTAATGATCTGGTATCTCACAATGAATCTGTTAATTTTGTAAAATATGCATACAATCCTACTGTAATAGGCCTTATCACAGATAATAATGAGATTAGTTATTGGCAGGAGGTGAACAGATCAGTAACGTGGTATACTGACAATAACCTCCAGCTTAATATGTTAAAAACAGTCGACATCATTGTGGATTATAGGAAGAAACAGAATGTAAAAACTCCAGTGCAGGTTTTGGGACAATCGATATCTGTTGTCAAGTCTTTGAAATTTTTGGGAACTTACATAAGTGATTTGTTTGAAGTGGAGCATTAATTCCGATGATATCATCAAAAAATCTCCACAAAGGTTGCTCTTTTTAGACACAGCTTTGTACCTAGAAAATACAAAGTGAGAAGAGATCTGTTGGTGAAATTTTATTCATCCATTATCAAGAGTGTTCTCACGTCATCTATTACAGTGTGGCATGGAGACACAGAGACTCATTATAAAATGCAAGGTACTGTCAGTAAAGCTTGAAGGATAATTGGAATATCGCTTCCTTCAGTTGATTCTGTTTACGTTCAGCACAACCTCAATCCAGCAAAGAGAATAATTACAGATTCCTCTCATCCAGCCAACCATCTTTTCCAAGAATAGCTTTTCCCTACTGTGATAAGGTTAGTAAACTCTGAGTATTGTAATTATAGTCTTTTCCAGAAGATTTCCAGCTTTTGTAAGAATGCACAGATTAAAGTAATATACTCCTATACTAAACTGTATATTGTGTATTATATTGTATATTGTTTACTGTATGTGTTATGCATTGAACTTTTATGTGTACTGTGCTACAACAGAATTGAATTACATCTTGTTGCACATGCCGCATATAGTTACCACTGACAAGTCGTGTGGCAATAAAACAGATTAAAATTATCCGTATAAGAACTTAATTCTCAATCGTGCATATGCTCCTAAGCCATTATAGAATCTTCTACACTTCTGTTCATCACTCTGGACACAACTACAGTTTCTTCATTTCTTTTAGTGCTTAAACCACAAACACACACACACACACACACACATCTTCTAAGCCGCTTATCCTTCCGGGTCATGGTGGGGGCTGGAGCTTATCTCAGCAGTCACTGGGTGGAAGGCAGGATACACCCTGGACAGGTCACCAGGACAAGGCACTGCTTGAAACAAATTAGTTGAAGTTGTAGCGTATTAGTATCATAATCAAATATTTTTATATGTGTATCAGCAACAACATCGCTTTTATATTATTGAAAACAGGGATTTCAGACTTTCAAACAGTGTAGTGTATCAGGTAGGCCTATATTTATGGGATCTACTTATTCCTCAGTTCCATTTCATTTTTAGATTTAGCTTCTAAATACTGTTTTGTGCTTACTTTGGGGACTGCACGTGGACTTCTGTTGCTTACACCTCTTTTTCACTTTATTTTAGACCAAATGAATCCCAAAAAAGAAGAAAAGTATCTACAAAACTTCAGTTTCTGTTGAAGTATGATGAATGGACCACTGCTGTTTGAAGGGAACTTTGGACCTTATATGTTTTCTACTATACTTTTCCTTCTGCTTGAGTTATTGTTTCATTAACGTAAAGACAGTTATGCTGGAGTATGCTTTCTGGATATGCCAAGAGTATAATACTTTAGAAGTTGTTTGTTTTATGTTGTAATCAGCATCATGCCCATATTATGAACTCCGGGTTGAAGCAGAATTCCCTAAAAGGCATATAAATGACATTTTCTAAAATCACTGCTCTTGTGCTCTGTGGTATGTATAAATGTTCCAAAGGCTTGAAGTTTTGCTTAACAGTTTTTCTTGAAAAAAATCACTGGGTCTTCTGAATTAAGATGTTGTTAAGAAGCTGAAATATACCAATATGTTGGTATGTGCAAGCTAACACTGCTACTAACATCATTCGACTGGCAACCTCACCAAAATACATCAGTCAAATGCACACGCTTTGTCAAGTCTGGTAGGTATCTTTGGTAGTACCTACATTTTGAGTTGCTGGTGTTGTTGTTTAATAATGTTTAAAGGGAGATTTCCTTTCATGTGGTGTAATGTTAATCCATGATAGCTGTAATAGGTTGTTTATAGCATGTACATAGCAATATTTGTATTTTGCCTGATAAATGAGCTCATACTTCTCAGGATCAAGTGATACTGGAGTTTGGAAAGTTGTGTTTAATGCAGGGTGCGATGGCAGTGATTTTCTCATCGAGAAAACGGCCTAGATCAGGAGATTCTTAATATGGGCATATCACCAGCTAGCAATATAACAATATTTATTGTTATCATGATGAATTACATCAAACTGCACATTTCTGAACATATTGTGGATCCAAAGAACACTGACCCACTGCACATTCCATTGTAAAGAGAGTGTCATTAGACCTATTTAATTGGATGTAGTGCATTCATAGCTTTTAGCATGACACAACTGTTCTTTTTGTCTGTTCCAATTACCAAACCCTTAGTAATATATGGCTTATTTCACATCCATATTTTCCCATGTATATGTTTACTTTCTTAAACAGTTCTCTGCTCTTTTCAGTATGGAAATACATCCTGATGGAGTTATGGGAAACAGGTGGCTAAGGACTGGGAGGAACTGGGCATTTCCAGTGGCCTTTGCTGTTTCTGATTATGGGTGAGAGAGAACTATTTTCAGGGTCAGAGCTAAGCAAAGAGGGCACTTTTAAAAAGACATGCTTCACTAATCAGAACCGTAAGAGGAATGTATGAATGCACGCACCCATCTGACTCTGATAGTGTGTCAATTCAAGCACAAGGGTCAAATTGTTCTTATGACATTATGATATGACATATAACTACATTTTATTTATTTATAGGCTTCATTCTAACCTAAAAGTACCCTGTAATTTGTCATTTCAAAGAGACTTCACCATTCCTATGTCACACATATGCCTTGTGGGATTGCTGCACTTCAAGCCAGCTAGCTGCCCAGTCACCAAGCTGCTTTGAAATGTTCCATGATCAACTGCTGCTGTCTGAATAAGTGAGGGTGAGTGACTCTGATGTGGCCAGCATTGTCATGCCAGCACCACAGTACATGCACCCCATTTTAAAAGCTTGGAATCAGTGTTTTCAAACATATAAAATCAGTTCATGAGTGTCCAGGTATGATAAAAGGATAGATGTGAAGTGCTGCTTGAAAGTTTGTAAACCCTTTTCTACATTTATGTGACCTAAAATGTGATTAGATCTTCATTTAACTCATAATGGTAGCTAGGGAGGACCCAATAAAACAAATAACACAAAAAGTACGTTATTTTCCATCCTTTTTTTGAATAAAATGACCTAACATTAAATGTCTTTGTTGGCAAAAGTATGTGAACCTCTGCTACTAGGAAGTGGATTGAGCCCCGTGGGCAGCAATGACTTGAACAAAATGGTTCCTGTAAGCTGTTGATCACCCCTGCACATTGACTTAGAGGAATCGTGGCCCACCTGCTTACAGACGTGCTTCAACTCTGTTATGTTCGTAGGCTTTCTTGCATAAACATCATACTTTAGGTTGTGCCTCAACATTTCTATTGGGTTAGGGTCTCGACTTTGTCTACACCATTCCAAAATGTAAAATTTATTTTGCTAAAAAAATATTTTGTACACTCACTGGTGTTTTTAGGGTTGTTGTCTTTCTGTGGGACCCACCTTCTGTTGAGGTTCAGTTCAGTTGAGCTGGAGGTCAGGGAACCCGCCTTGTGACCGGAAGGTCACCGGTTTGATGACCTGAGCCAACAGTATGTGACTTAAGTGCCCTTAAGCAAGGCACCTAACCCCCAACTGCTCCCCAGGTGCTGCGGATAGAGCTGACCCACTGCTCTAGGCAAGTGTGCTCACTGCCCCTTAGTGTGTGTCTTCACTAGTGTGTATGTGGTGTTTTACTGCGCGGATGGGTTAGATTGTGGAGGTAAAATTTATCGTCGTGGGACTTGGAAATGGATGCCCTACAATTCTTCTGTAGAATTTCTTGATACAAAAGATGGCCAGCTGTTCTGGTTCAATAGCATCAAAACAGCCCCAAACTATGATACTACCACCACCGTGTTTCACAGGTGGGATGAGATTTTTATGCTGGAATGCAACATTAGTTTTTTGCCAAACATAACATCTCTCATTTAAACCATGAAGATTAATAATCGCCTTTTCTGTCCACATAACATTATTCAACAGTGTTATGGCTAATTCAAGTGTTCTTTAGAAAGCTTTAGTCATGCAGAAATGTTCTTCCTAGAGAACCTCCATGCTATCATTCTATACATATTATGCTTGTTCAGTGTTTCCCTGATAGTGGAATCATGAACCCTGACAATAGCCAGTGTGAGGCAAGCAGGTGTTACCCTACATTTTTGTCATCTCTCAGAAAATGATATGGCTTATCTTTGCAGTCATTTTTTATGGATGACTACTCCAGAGAAGGATAAGAATGGTGCTGAATTCCCTGCATTTGGACACTATCTGCCTAACAGTGGATTAGTGAAGTAGAAATGTCAGAAACAGTTTTGTAATCTTTTCATGCCTAATGATCCATAGAAAATCATTTTCTGATGTCCTCATGAATCTCAGTTGATGAAGACATGGCTGGCACTCACAAATGCGTGTGATAAAGACTAAACTTTAAGAGTGAAGACTCAGCTTGATATTTTTTAACAGGGTAGACTTGGCTACACTTGCACCTCATTGTCATCCAATTGACTGAAACTCCTGACACTAATTATCACCTATACCAATCTGATCCTTCTAGAAGTTCACATACTCTTGCTAACAAAGACATTTTATGCTATATTATTTTGTCTAATAAGTGGATAAGAAAAAATGTGTTATACTGTCTAGTGTTGTGACTTAAAGGAAGATATGATCATATATTAGCTCACAATTATTTACTTTATTTAGGGTTCACAAACTTTCAAGCAGCATTGTAGATGAATCCATAATGATTGATGGAGCTGTATACCATCAAGGATGAATTCATGATCAAATTCATATGCAGGATGTTGTGTATTTGAAAAGCGGCAAACAAATCTAAGATGGATCAGGTGGCCAGAAAATACTGTAGTATAAAGAAATTGCTTAAAAGATGAAGGTTTTTGAAAGAAAAACTGCTATATAATGATTCTTTCATTATTCTATGACAAAAAATGTAAAACATTCAGGTAATAAGTGCAATATAGAAAGATTGCAATGACTTCAACAGCATTACAGCTAAGATGTTTCTTAGTAAAAGAATTACTATGATTATTATTAATAATTAATTGCATTGTTTATTGAAAATGTATGTATTTGATTATATTTTATGTACAAAAATGATACCACTGGTAAAGCATGGCCCCTTGTGGCTCACTGCCTGGGATGTGCACCAATAGACACCCATGGGGGGGCTTGGGCTTCTGCCCTTTTGCCCTCAGGCATGTATAATAAGTGTAATTTTAGATGGTAGTTCTTCAAAATCTGTTTCAGTGAGGCTCAGATCAGCCTCGACTTAGTGACAGAGCTTGTGGGTTGGCTCAGGTTCCACAGTCTTCGTTGGTCTTGGGCGCCCCCTTTAAGGTTTTTTATTTACAACTGGAAACATGGAAAGAGGTTCTTCTGACACAAATATATTTACAACACATTTACTCTCAGTAACTCTGACCGGTCATAGTTGTGTGTATCATACCTCTGCTGGAAATCCCATTGATAAAACACCAGTATTCTAGAGTTGCAGTGTGCAGTGTTACACAAGTGTTCATGTTGCCTTTTTTCAGCCTTAAGCCCCTGCCCCCACAATGTCTGTACACTCGCCTGCTTTATTTAATGAATTCTTGTTCGGAGAAAATTGGAAATATTGACTCAAACATATAAAAACACTATTTCACTGAATCAAGCTGAATCAAGTTATTAAAAGAGATAAAAATCGTGGCCTACAATGAAAAGTCAAGAACACCGAGAGTTTTAATAGTGATGAAAATGAGAAATAGTGATTAAATATGGTCTTTTTTTGTTTCCTGCTGTCCTGTACTCTTCACCTCACACTCATTCAAACCGTTTTAGTGGCAGCAGATAAACATTGGACATCTTGGCTATATAGATATATTTCATGGTTTCAAGTTGTAATCATTGGTTATGTCGTATCATGATACCAAAGAACTTCTTTATAGGTATAAGACCATTTGAAAACACACTTAGTATGCAGTATACAAAAGAATGACAGAAGCAGAAAGAAAATCCTTGCAAACACATTAACACCATGTGTTCACACAGTTTATGAAATGACTAAAACGTCACAAGCAATCTCGCCAAAGTGCAAAATATAACTAAAACATAATGGAATAAATTTCCTCAAATGGCCAGCTGCTCTCCATTGTTGAGGGTGTTTTGTGGCAGATCCTGTAATCATTTTGGTAAGTTTATTGTATGTAAACTGTTCTCAAAAACATTAAGAGGAAATAGTGTAATATTTCAGTAATAGCTCTATAGAGCTTCCCGGGAAACTGTGTGTCTGAACAGTTGCTGTGTCACAACTAACTGATAGGTGAGTTGTGTTGTACACAGGGATGAGGAAGAAAGGCTTGAGTCAGTATGTTAACGGCAGGATTAGTGTTTACCAGCAGGTCCTAAATGCTTTAATTGGATCGCCTTTTGCTCAGCACTGTATAAATAGAAGAGTCCAGGTACAGACAAACATCACCCTCACCTTGCCAAAGGAAGGAGCTTCAGGCAACTGCTTACTGCACAGACAGGAAGAAACCAGAACTTTCTGGTAAGTAGTGATTACTGCCGTTCTGATGTTGTCTGATGCTGTTTTCCCTATAAAATGGACAATGTTACACTAATAAATTCAGTGAAATCAAATTAGGCCTCTAAGGATTCTTACTTCGTAGGCCTGATTTTTGAATACTGAGACTGAGACATTGTGGTAACACTGTCACTGTATGTGTTTGTAATATTTGAAGCTTAAAAAGGGATAGTTCAGTTATCTCATCTAAATCGTTTGGCATCTAAAGCTAATATAATCTCAAATAGACCACCTGACACTTGTGGTCTTGTGGTGGTATGATTGATCTGATCAACAAATAAATTGACAAAAAGAAATATACATTTGATTTTTGGACAGTGACTATAAATGGATAGTTTGTACAAGTCTAATTGGATGTGTATAAGCATCCATTACTTGTTAGCTACGTTAGCCTTGTAACCTTAGTGCAAACTTAAAGAAGCAAACTTCAGACACTAAAAATGTATTATGGGTGAATTGACTACATTCAAAATGTACCAACCACTTTCCAGTCCCTACAGGCTGTGTACAGAAACTAAGCTGTCCTCATAGTTTTTGTGTTACAATGAACACCAATACATTTTCAAACATTCACCTGCACAGCTCACAGAAGTTTAGCCCCACCTATTCATACTGAAGTTATAAGGAGTGTTTCCATCCTGACTGCTTGAGGCACTGTACAGATCAGAGTGCATTTACATATATCCGTTTGTATATTCCTTTGTACGTTTCTGCTTGAAAAAGAGATGAAAGCATCAGAGGGGGCGCCCAAGAGCAATAAAGCTCATGGAACCTGATCCACAAGCTTTATTCCTGGGTCGAGTCTGAGCCTCACCTCGCTGAAATGGATCTTGAAGAACGACCATATTTAACACTATTATTCAGGCCGACCGAAAGGACACTTAAGCAGTCTGAGGGCAAAAAGGCAGGAGCTCAAGCCCCCCAAAGTCTATCAATGAAAGTGCCTGCTCATCATTAACGATATGCCATTGCTAATTGTGTGTACAGTTTAAAATTGACTTAGTAATTGCTTAAGAACTGACACTATGGATAGAATCAGAGGCTGTGTTATGTAAGCCAGCAATGGTGGAAGACGACTAAAACCTAACTTGCACCGTTGTCGGATAATAGAGTAAGTAACACAAATAAGATAACAGATGAGAAGTCCACCTCACGGCGACTGATGACGTCGGGGCACGGCTTCACAATATGTGTGACTTGAACTTGCCAAACGTCACAGGGCTTTTGATGAACCTGTTCAGACAACAGATGGCTACGTAGCAAATCCGTTTATGTTCTCAGCTCTGCCGAAGGAGACCGTTTAAAGCTGCACTCATATGGTGTTATTTCTGACACGCTTTCACTCAAGCATATGGCTGCTTAGATGAGCTTTATCAGTCTTCTCAGGGTCATTTCAGCTGGGCCTACAAGACTTGTTTTTATTCTGTGTTGTCTTAAGTTGCGTTGACTTTTTATGTGCACTAAAATATATGTTCTTTAGAGGTTCTTTGGGAGTGGTTATACAATTCAAAGAACCTCCAGGATGGAGGTTTTACTCCTGATGTATCTTTGAAAGATTCAACTAATGTTATTTAACCTTTCTTTGTACAATATAGATTCTTTTTTGCTAAGAATATCCTCAGTTCTGATGTAAGTCTTGATCCTAATGGGTGGTGTGGTGTTGACACCAGGCCAAAACAGCAGATTCAGGTTAAAGTGGAATTCACAGTCACAAGATCTCATGAGCTTTCCAAGTCCTCAGCTGAGAATGTTTACATTCTTGCACCATGAATTTCAGGTGATTTCTAATATGTCGACCATTTAGATGTATTGGATGTTTCTGAACAGCTACTTGAGGTTGCTTTATAAGCCTTGTATATGTATGGATACATAAGTCTTAGGTGGGCAATATCCGGGTATGAGACGGGACAAAGTGTATTGTGACCAGCACAGCAAAGCTGTTTAGGAAATGGGTCAGGTCAGGACCCTAAAGATGCAGCACCCCTTAGTGGCCAGAAGTATGGTGTTTTTTTTTTTTTTACTAGCCCTTATTCTCAAAGGATGATGAGGCTGAAGTTTCTGTTTCGCCAGCTTCTTCTTTAAATTATCCACTCCACCTTAAATGATTCAGCACTTACATTCTGTCACATTTAAGGTGGGACAAAAAATTCAATTAAGAAACCAACTTCAGCTTTATTAGAGGATGAAACTGTCAGTATAGCTGATGTTCAGCAACGATGTTTACCAGGGGTGCCAGTGTTAGTGGAGAACACTAAGTTTAAATTTACAGCAGTCCATTTTGAAATTCATACTGGACAATACTTAGCTGGGCTCATTATAAGCATAAATGAAACATGAATTATTCAGCGCAAATAGGAGTTGATACAGCATGTACAAATATGGTGTAGTACAGCCAGTAAAGCACACAACTCAGCACAGTGGATTAGAAAAGTATTGATTAGACTATGCCACCTCAATGGAGTTAAAACATTAAGCAAATGTTGCTTCTTCAAACAGACTGTACTTGTGTGGACAGACTGTGAGGGTGGAGAAGATGAGGGCGCTGCTGCTCTCCCTGGCTTTTCTAGCCTCTCTGGAGGCTCTCTACTCTGCCCCTGGTCCCAATCCAAAAGCCATATCAGTGGATACTCTCAAACGTGAGTTTCTCATAATAACGTGTCTCCATGGGGGTAAAAACAGTGCTCTTGTTTACAATGAGACATTGTATTCTTTATTAGCAAAGCCTCTTTTGAATCAGAATTAGAATCAGGCTTTGCACATACAAGGACTTTGTCTTAGCCCTGTGTTCTCTGTGTAATCAAATAGACTGTAAGACTGCCACAGAAACATAGACATCCATACATATGACCTTTCATACAGACACACATTCTTAAATAAAAAAGTATGCAACATACTTAGCAAGTAAGCACGCTTATATGACCCGAGTGGTCATAGGCTGCAGAAAAGCTCGATGTGTTTTTTCAGGACTCTCTCTGGAAGGGGAGAAACTGGTGGATGAGGAGGTGAAGAGAGCCCTCTATGGAGTTAAGCAGATGAAGGAGGTGATGGCCATGAACGAAGAGAAGCATGAGCACCTAATGAGGTCACTTCGTAACAGTGGAGAAAAGAAGAAGGTCAGTGGGCACTAACCTTGGGCCAATAATTGATATTATCGAACATTACAATAATTTCAAAATGATTATACAAATTATTGTCCTTTTGTTGTTTTGTTAATTTCACATAATTTTCTTTCATGACATTATTGAATAATTCCCTTTGCACAATAAATTCAATTCTATAGTTAGATCAAAAATGTATAAAACAGAAAATACTGCCATTAATTATAGTCTAGGCAAACACATCACCGCCAACCAATTAACTACACACACACACATTTTATGGGAAAAAAAATGCTGGGGAACATGCATTAATCAAAATGCATTAATTTGTCCAGAAGGGTCATAGCAGTTTGTTGATTTTGCCAGTCTGTAGATTGGATAGACTCGGTTTAACATGCTGAGCTTAATGGTGTATCCTGAGATCTGCTTACAAATTGGCAGTATTACCACTCTTGTTAATTATCTGTTTACTGCACTGATGGCAAATAACAGTGATTTTCCACATTCATTTGGTTGGAAACCAAAATATTGCCTAACTGGTCCATTAGAGATTACAAAGTAATATTAGAAATTAGGTAATGATATTACCATCAGGGAAAATGCAAGCTTTAAGGTAATTATAAAATAAAGGCACAGTAATTCTTCAGACTCAATGTTCATTATCGTTCAAGCTTAGTGGTCATTAACTAGAAGCTGAAAGAACCAGATTGGATGATGCAGAGACAGATATCAGATATCTAGAGGGTTTGTAGGTAGAATGTATTTAAGGGAAATAAGACTATTTCTACTGATGCTAAGATGGGTCATCTGCTTTTGTGGAATGCAGAGCAGTGATCCCCAGTAGGCCACATGTTTCAACTTTTTCAGCTCCTACTACAACTATTCCAGGTATTCGGTGTTCATGATTACTTGGTTTAGGTGTGTTTGGAGCTGTGCAAATATTTAAACAATATGCATTCTCTAAGGGATTGGTTCAAAGACACCAACGTAGATTTTCCTTCTTCTAAGACATTGATTGCCAGTCATGAATTCAAGACTATGCTGATGAACTGATGACTCAAAACGTGAAATCTGGCGGCGTTGCTCTCCAGGACTGGAGTTTTACACTCCAAATGTATATGTATGGAGCACAGTGAATCAGAAATGTATTGTTGTGTCTTCGTAATTGCCACTAGGGGGCAGCTGAGATGGCTCAGGATGTGGTGAAGAAGTTGGATGAGGCGGAGCAGCAATGCAAAGAGTCTCTGAGGTCTTCATGGGAGGAGTGTAGGCCCTGCCTGGAGGACACCTGCAAGAGCTTCTACACAAACACCTGCCGTCGGGGCTTTGCCACTTTCTCTACTAAGGTATGATGAGGACTGAACTCTCTGAGCTGTGTGTTGATATGCCAAGTGCTTCTATTACTTGCTTAATGCTACTACTATTTTTAGCTATGCAGTTTGCTTTTATCCAGTTTGATATAGTGGTGATAGTATGTCATAATGTTAGAAACCATACGTGAAAGACCATTTTTTGATTGTCTTTAATGTGATGTAATCATCCTGATCACTTCAAACAGAATCAGAAATTTAGTTTTACTTTATTTGGTAGTTACACAGCTACACATGTTCATCCACACAGTTAGATACATAAGCAAAGGCAGTCAAAGAGAGAGACTGAGAAAGACATCAGAGCTCAGGATGTTTTCTCTGAGGAACTGACAGAACAAATAGTATCTGATGATGTAGCGTACTGAGGAGTAAATGTAACTTTGCTAATTCATTTTTTGTAAATGTTTTCTAAATATGGCAACTGTAATGTTAAAATCTTTCTACAATTAGATTCAATAATGATATTATTAAAGCACAAATTTTGGCAAGTGACATCACACTCCGGTGTCTTGACTCACTTGTTTTATGAGATAATATGTTGTGTCCATGTTTACTCATACGACATCATCATTTTAAATAAATGAGTGTATCGACTCTCTTAACCCACAACTCATTGTCTGATGAAGTGACTTTTCAGGCTAGTACAGTTGATGTTTGAACACCTCTGATCAAAATGACGTTTTGTTGACCTTAGAAATTTTTGCTTGTTTCTCAGTGAAATTAAATGAAAACATCCTCTACAGAGAACACATTTTTAGGAAATAGGAAAAAGTAAAGCGTATAAAACGTGTCATAGCTTTTGCATATGCCACATTATATGTCTTCTTTTTTTGCCAGCATTTAAATTCTAAACAACAATTGCGGATTCAAATGTGCTGGAATGTGTTCTCTATAGAGGATTTCTACTTAATTTTACCATTGAAAATCAACAACATTTGATCAGGGATGGCCAACATTTTGCATACAAATGTAAAAATAGAAAAACAAATCTGAGCATGACTGAAATATTGGCCAGAGGAGCAAATGTCTTTATATATTCAAGTACATTTGGAGTAAGGGGAACATGTTTCATTTTTTGCTGACTATTCTACTAAAAAGGTAAAAGAAAAGATAATTGAATTGGTACCCTTAGATGACCTTTCTTCCCTCTCTTAGCTGGAGGGCTTCTTCCGCAGGGTCAGTACCCGCTTTGGCTCACAAGGCATTCAGGAGGAGCTCGAAATGAACCAAGGCGGAGAAAGTCCTGACCTGGATGTGGTAAGGATCGAGGACTCTTTCAACAGCCTACTGACAAAGGTAGGCAACCTTGTGAACCGCAGCATGGTGCTGGTGTCCCGCTTCCAAAAGCAGCTGGACCAGGCATTGCGAAAGGCCTTCACTCCAGAGCTCCAAGAGGACGAAGATAGAGAGCTGCTCCTCCCTTCGGCCGGTGAGGAGCTGGACTCAGCGTTCCTTCAGGGTGTGGGACTTGATGAAGTACTCGAGTCCTTCTTTGACTTTGGCAGAAACCTGGCAGAGGAGTTTGGTGCTGTCGTCACTCAGGTGTTTGACAACCTGCACGGCACCATTGAAGAAGCAGAGAAGGAAAGAGGTACTTCACTGTTTGAAGTTCCAAATTACCATTCAAAAGTTTAGAATTATAGTTTGCAAGGATAAAAAAACAATACTGGGATTTAGGTGCATGTAAAAACGTTACATTTAAAGCTTAAAAAAAAAGAAGTTACCTGTACCCAACATGATGAACAGTTATCAGCTATAGATGATTTCACAGATGACATAATAATTGAAAAAGTATAAAAAAAATATAGTTATTATAAAGTTAATACACAGATATGCACATATTTTAAAAGTTATCAAATCTCATGGCAGATAGCTTGACAAGATGTCATGATAGATAACGACAGTAAAGTTTTTAATCAATAAATGAATCTTGTTCTCAAATTTAAATATTTAAATATTGAATAATTGATCTAAAAATATATATTTTGGTGTGTAGCATATAATATATAAATCTGCTATGTACAAGTCATTAAAGCAATAAGCCACGAGAGTCTGTGCATTACAGTGATTTTATCATGGGTAATGGTGTTATTTGGCACAGTGAAAAGCGGAGAAATAAAGAATTTGATTATTATTAATTCTTAATAATATTGATCAAAATAAAGAATTATTCTGCCAAAATGTAGTTCATTTACAATGTTATTGTTGCTAATTGACTGTGGACCCCTGGAAGAGGAAAAGAACGTTCCCATCATTGCATACAACAGCCACTTTATTAACTTCTTAGCTTCTTGTCTTAGAGTAATGAACCTATACATATTATAACATGGTTTAATGCAAACACCTTCACTTTATAAGGACTTTTGCTCACCAAAAACACTGCAACAATGCTGCTTTCTGTTTTATTATTTGTATTATTTAGCAGCAAACTACCCGTGTTGTACATTCCTCTTCCCACACTGGGGCTGAATCTCTATTGGCTCCCTGCTCCCTATGTAGTGCACTACATAGGAATTAAAAAACTAGCTCCTGCACCCCAAACACACTAACTAATAGTCATACAGGATTTAACCATGTGTGTACAGTTCTATACTGGACAAATACTGCATTGTTTGGGTGTAGAAGCCAGTGCAATAAATAGGAAGGATGCAGCCATTTCACATTGATTCTGGGTTTGAGGCTACTTAAGGTAGATCTGATTACACATGATATCTGATTACACTGATAACACATCTAGACATTTAAAACCTGAAAGACATTGAAGTGACACTCTTTACTTTTTTATATTTCAGTTTTACATCGAATCATTTAGTAATTACTTTCATTCAAAGCCGGTGATGTTAACGGAAGAGGTTTGGGCATGTTAGCTATCTTTTAGCATGTTATCTAGCTGATCGGTCTAGTTTAACTTATAAAAAGTTGTGAGTGCCTCAGCTTAAACAAAACTGGGTTCTTTCTTCGGAAGTAAACTTAGTTCAGCAGGATTACCATCAAAGATTCCGCTAATTCTGTAACACAGAATTCCTCCTGTTGTGTTTGTTTTATAATATGACGTTATCAAATAACAAAACTTCAATTTACAACATTTTGCAGACACTCTTATTCAGAGCGACTTACAAACGTGCTTTGTTGTCTCCTGTTTGGTAGTTGCACATAGGTTAGAGAGAAAGCTGGTCCTAAAGCTCAGATACTGCTAGAAACAAAAGCCCATGTTGATACCCAGAGAAAAAGAAACAGAATTAAACATAGCGCAATACGATACACTTCAATAAGTACTTAAGTCCTGTAAAAAGAGTCTGTGTTTGAAGACCGCGAGAGAGTCTGCTGTTCGGATAGCCAGTGGGAGTTTGTTCCACCACCTGGGTGCCAGGACAGAGAAAAGTCTCAGCTTAGTATGGTAAACCTTTGAAAGGTGTAGATCAGAAGTGCCCAACTTTTCCACAAAGGGCTCCAGGCTTTCATTCCTACTAGGAACAATCACACCTGAATCCACTTTAACAAGTTGTTCTCAGTCCTCAAACAACTAGCCACGTGTGCTCCCGCTTCGTTGGAATGAAAACCTGCAGCCACACCGGCCCTTTGCAGATGAAATTGGACACCCCTAGTGTACAAAGAGAAGCTCCTACAAATCTGTCCAAATACCTTTGAGTGCACTGTGGGTAGTAGCTGACCACTGTGAAATACTGTGAGGACATGCTGAATCTATGTTGAAGATACATTCTTGCTAAGTGGTCCGTCTCTATGTTTCAGAGAAGCAGCTGTTTTCTGGATTCTTCCACAAGAGGAAGCTGTGCAGAGATCTCCGCAGACAGTCAGCAGAGTGTTGGCAGCTCCAGAGCAAATGTGAGGCCTGCCAGGGAACCCTGCTCGCTGGTAATTTAAGGCACAGAAGTACACATCTGTGTATATTTTGACATATTTGACTTCTTAATGAAAACATTCCACTATGATCAAATCAAAATGACTTCATGAAATGAGAAAATACCCATAAAGCACTCGGTGCATAGAACTTTTTTACAGCATGAAATATACTTTCCGTAATGATATTTCAACTTGCAAAATATTTCAGTATAATATGAAAATTAGTTGAGACATAGGAAAAAAGTATATATTCAAAGTCGGCTATGGTATCAGACACCCCTTCCAATTAGCTCAGCTGTGTAGCCTCTGTATGCAGGCCACTAGTGTCCATCCTGTCAGCAAAATGGAAGTTGACATTTTTTGATTGATATTTTGAACGAATTTAAACAAAATAAATAAATATTCAGTCATTTCTACCCATAACTGTTATAAGGTTAACTAGGATGAAAGGGGAGGGATGAGAACCTCCTGCCGTGAAAACAATTCACACCTCTTCACAAAGACAGCTGTGCAGAGATAAATGGAGGGCACAGCTGCAGCTTTCTTCATACCAACAAATCATGTACAACCACGCCAATAAAAAAGAGCATTTCTACACAGTCAAAAAATGTCAACTTGCTTCCATCAACACTATCGAAGCAAAAAAAATCTGTTCGACTGAGGCAGCTCCAAAAGCAGGTGGAAACTGCATTTTATGGCTACTACGAAAAGGGGTTAAGGCTTGTATAATCGCAATAGAACTGCATTGCCAATATTATGCAGATGATCCTAAGGCATTGGCAGTATCTAGAAACTGGAGACAGTCATCATGCTGTTTTCAGTGGTAATCTAAAACGGCTCAATGGTGCCTTTATTTTTGGTTTAAAGAAAGCAGAAAGCGATTGGAAGTGAATGGAGAAATGCCTGAGCAGCTCAATTCCAGTGACATGCATCAGAAGGCAAAAGTGAGGGTCTTCGTCTAAGTGTCGGCTAGAGGGGTATAAAGACCCACAGCATTAGACTGTGGAGCAGTAGAACTGCGTACTCTGGAATGATGGCGCTCCATCCGATACTTTAAGGAAGAGTTAGAGTGGAGACGATTCAAAACTAAATCATCTAACATGAGTACCTGACCTCACTAATGCTCCAGTAACTAAACGCAATCAGATCCTTACAGCAATATTCCAACAGCTACTGTAAAGCTTCCCAGAAGAGTACTGTAGAGTTACTGTAGCTAAAGGACACAAAATCCCTGTTGCTTTCTTTGATTTCATAAGAAGAGGCTGGATGAACAGGCGTCTAGAAACACTTGGACATATAGTGTATTGCAGTGCATGCATGCAAGTGTATTACTCCAAGAATGAGTGCAGACTTCACAAACAGTGCAGTATATAGTGAACAGAAAATAGTTTTGGAGAAAGTCTTTGCGTCATGCCTAGAAATGTCTGATCTATTATTCTGTATGTTTTTCAGAGTGCCCAAGTGTGCGGGAGCTGCACGTTGAGCTAGACGAGGTGTCGGAGCTGCTGGAGATCTCTAAGCAGCAGTATGAGGAGGTGCTAGGCATCGTGCAGCGACACACGGAGGACACCGTGAACTGGCTGAACAACATGGCCTCAGAGTTTGGCTGGGTGACAGAACTGGTCCACGATAACACCACGCCTGAAAACATCTTCAGCATCACCACGGTGAGGAGAGGAGGAAGCAGACAGTAACATGATTCTGTGATTAAAACAAATACAGAAATGGCAAAGCAGTAGAAATGTACTCTTTACTGAAATGTAGACAAACATCCAAGTCATATTTGCTCTCCAAAGCTACGAGGTAACTAGCTAAGTTAAGCAAACTGCGTACCTAAATTATCACTCACTTGTCTCAGACTGGCTGAAGTTGTTAGCACTAAAATGTACAGTCATACATCAGTAATCTAATAATTATACAAGTGTGTGATTTAGGTATGCAGTTTATGCTAATTGGTGAAATATAAGCTTTCATTACTTGTCAGCTACATTAGCCTCATAGCCCCAATGCAAAAAAAAAAAAAAAAGTAAAGAAGCAAACTTCACTCACTGCCAAGTTGAATAAATTAGAGTTTTTTGGGAAACTTTCGTTTTAACCATGCTTCATTTCCAGGTGGTGGCCGAAGAGGCAGCCAACGCCCCAGTGACGGACATTAAGGTGGAGGTTAACATTCTGAACACTCCCACTCTCACACTCACCGTGCCTGCCAGCCTGCAGCTGCAGGACCCCGCCTTCATCCAATATGTGGCCCACGAGGCTCTGGGCCTGTATAAGCAGAGGGCCAGGTAAGACTGAGGCCAGCATTAAATCATTAATGCAATAGATTTCAAAAATGCAAGTTTTAAATATATTTCACAGTTAAGTCAATCGGCCAACTATCAACCTGCTATGTTTATTGACCTTTTGTTTATAGCTGCGCTATGAAAGATTAGCATTACTGAGTCAGGAGAAAATGCTAAAATACAGTGTCCATGTGCTGCTGTGAGTCACTCTGTCAAGCCAGAAATCATTTTTTAGGAGATTTTTGGACCATGTCATACAGACATGTCGTATATTTATCTTTCAACACCACAGACTCGAAAAGAAAGTCAAGCTCCATATTAAGGCCTCAAATGCAAATTTAACATTATACTGATGAAGATATGATAAGAATAGTATCATTCATTTCCACAATAGAGGTCCCCAATTCCCCAATACTTACATAGTGTAGCTTTGATAACATTCTCTCTTGAAAAAATGTAATGTTTGTTCACCTTTTCCGCATTTAGTGATGCTTCCATTCTTTTGGCCTGCAGAAAATCTCCATGAGAGACATACTCATATTCACTGTTATTCTAAGTGATTGAAGTAATGCCCAGATTTCCTGTTTTATAATCTTGGTATTAATCTTGGTGCTACAGTGCTTAGAGATCAGCCTGCAGCCAATAGAAGTTCAAAAACATACATAATGCAGGTTCGATACTCTAGGCAGATCTTCCTCGTAATAGGTTTTGACACCGTCTGTCCTGTTTCTGATTTCAGGCAGGAAGACGCTTAAGGCTGCCTGGAGGAGAAATGTGCAGTTTTGTCTGTGAATGAGCAACAGTTCACCTGTCGGGTACATGTTAAAAGAACATATTTGACTAGATACAAAACTTACAGTACAAACGTTTACAATTAAAAGATTCATGTAGTCTTGTGTAAATCATTCTATTCATTGTAGAACTTCATATAGTTTAATATATCAGTGCTTAAATAAATGAATTCTGCCCACCTACTAATCACCTGCCTATACAGTGTACTGCTGTGATGTCAACATGATAATCTTCTCAAATAAAGTTAACTGAAAACTGCTCAGCTGATTATGCCAACTGTACTAATATATATTCCGCAGTTTTTGCATCCACACTTTCTTTGAATCTTTTCCAGTGTTCTATTTTCTACTCATCATTTTCAAACAGTTGCTTATAATTTCTCTCCATTATTTTACGGTAACATTCTCAGATTTAATAAAGGACTTTCATGATCGTGCTGCTACAGTGGGTATAGGCTGGATCCAGGTCATGCCAGTTTATACATACACTTCAATAACTGCTCACACTCCTTTTCTTCTCCTTTAACTTTAAAGGTAGGACGCTATTACGCAGCTTTAGACCACGGATGCCAAAATAAAGTCTGATTTCAAACTCTATAGTCTCCTTTTATCACTATGCTGGTATGTTCCTCTTGGGGGAAACATGAAATTTATCCTTCTATAATCAGATTTAATGTTTACTTTGAATCTCAGCCACACACTCTACACTTTCCAAGCCAAACTCAAACCTGCTCAATATCTGAGAAATACTGAGGTTTTTAAGACTCTGCTTTATCAGTGCACCCCCCACCCCACCCCACCCCACCCCTTCAGGCATATCATTAGTCTTTAAATGAAACATACCTCCCTCACAGCATGAACAGCAGCACATTATACAAAGACTACATTCAGCAAAATGATAGTCAGCTAAAGCCAGATCTTTGAGAAGTCGACATCAATGGGAACTACTGCATTTACATTTACAGCATTTAGCAGACGCTCTTATCCAGAGTGACTTACAAGAAGTGCTTTGTCAATCTAGAGAAAGTATCTTTACTAGTTTCCAATAGCTTAGAGAAAAAGACAGTCCTGAGCTCAGATACTGCTAGAAACAAAATGTCACTGCAGACACCGAGAGAAAAAGAAAGAGTTGAACGCAGAACTCTGTGCCAGTGACTGTAGCCCATCTGTCAATACAGTTTGTCCTAGTACTCCTCATCAATGGTCAGTTTCATTAGGTTATTTTGGATGGTGGACCACTTTCAACCCAGCAGTGACACTGGGGTGTAAAACTTGAGCAGCATTGTTGATTCACAAACGATAATATTAGTTATCCAGATTCAATTAGGAACCATCATACAGCAGCAGTTCAGAGCCTTATCCTATAAGTTCTATTTTTCCTGACTGTAATATAATTACCACAGGTGTACCATCTGGCCAAGCTTATAACATTCATTTATAATGCACAGACACCATGTAACAACGCCAAACTGGTTCTCTGGTTGGAAACTGGTACACTGCCACTCTTCCTCTGGACAAGCTTGTCCATTTTCCTCAGTGCCAGAGAGCAGGTCTCATGTACCAAAGTATTTTTATTTTTTGCACATTTCTATTCTTTCCAAGTGCCATTCAGAGCATGAGTGTAGTTAAATAGTTGATGTTCTGATCGTATAGCCTATAATCGTGCCTATAATCAGTGTTTTCTGTTTTCTATATATTTTTGGACTAAACACATACTGGGCTGCCTTTGTTTAACCACATGGTAATCACATAAGTGGAAAAAAGATTCATTAATGGCAAAATTTGATCTTAGTTATTGGTCTCAAGCTCTACACACAACCCTGTCTAAGACACTATACCCAACCAAATAATATCTGATCAACAGGAGTCAGAAACTGACCAATGGTGAACGGGGCAGAGGCGCGATCAACTGTGCAGGACAACAGATTACAGGTCACAATCTATAACAGTACACCTACTTAGTGAAGCTATGAGGAAGGTGCAGCTCAAAAACACAGGGTATGAGTTTCTAATAAAGAGGATGATGAGTTTATGTGCAGATTCAGTGCATTCATAGAATTTTAACAGCCAGTCGATTACTGTCCAATAATAATAATAATAATAATAATAATAATAATAATAATGAAGAACAAGAACATTAAATGGGACTGATTAATAGATCAGCACCTTGAACAAAACAGGCCTGCGATTCATTAATCACACAAAGCTACAAGCAGGTGAAAAGCATTACGTAAAACTTTATTTTTTTTTTACTGTACAAATTCTTCAGATTAGTAATTTGTTGCCAACATGTCGGTACACACACACCTCCTCCACACTCACTCCAGCCCTACAGCTGAGACCCTGCCCTGCACCCCATCCCGCTTCTCTTCTTTAAAAATCCCCACAAAAAAAACCAAAAGATTTATCACAAACTTGTCCATAGCCCTTTTAAATACCCCAAGGCTTTCTGCAAAAAACAAAGAGGGGGGAAGGCGGGGGAAGGTGTGAAAAGGGATTGCTTGGTGTTCATTCTCATAACAAAAAGGAAAACTCTTGACCCAGGGACAAAAGAATCACAATAGATGAGGACAAAAGCTCAGGCTTCTCTACACACCAAAGGAGGATTTGAACAAACTAGAATGAGCTCAACTGCGGCTTTACTTTCACACTACGTTAGTGTTCCACTCACATCAAGTGCATTCGTACTCGACTCGGACCAACTACACAACTGCTGACACCTCACGACCACACACAGCACTTGTAGCGCACTGTATAAAACCTGTTATTGAGGTAAGGACTGTTATAGACTGTTAATATACTACTATTATATTGCCCGCTTTAAACATCTACTAAAATCACTGTTTTTTTTATATGTAAATTTATTTCCATTCAAATCTATTTAATTTACAGTGTGAATGGAGGACATCAAAGGATGATGTGAATGATGAACAATGAACATTTTAAAGCTCTTTCGCTCCTGTGAGGCGCATTTTGGAACTGTAGGCCTGGGATCAGCTGAAGCTTCGGTAAATAAGCCCATCTGCAGTGTACAAGACTAACTGGGGTCCAACAGAAACTCTGGTTATGCCATCTGCAAACCACAGAGGGCGACAGAGTTCGAGAGACATGCTGTAGCTTCAAGAAGTTGGGAAAGTGACCAAGCAGAGTATTTTGGTTGTTTACAAACATCTCTGTGGTTCCTTTCTAATGCGAAATGTAGGGACAGTATTTCTCCTTGAACAGCTACAACAACATTTCATATGTTTGGATGAGCAACACAACAGATTAGAGCTGATATGCATTCATGATAATACTAGTGCATTTAGTGTTGGACCCAACATAGACTAAACCTAATTGAAGACTGATTTCTGCTGGATAATCCAGATTGGCTGCCCTAGGCTTAATCTTCATTATTTGAAACGTGGACGTAAGTGTTCTAATGGTTTTAACATTAAAAAAGCTCAAACACCTCAAGGCTGAGAGACTCTGAAGAATGGAGGCTATTTGTTGAACAATTCTGGACAGCAATCATGTACACAGATTATAAATAGGCTCCCCCTCGAATTGGCAGAAAGGGCTGAAATGACAATGGCATCGTTGTCTTAGTGCATCTTCAGAGCACTATACAAATACCCGGGCTGGCACTAGATGGAGCTGACGCGTACGAATAATCACCCATGATGGAGCAAGTCATAATTTCTTTAACAGATTAAAAGAAAACCAAAAAACTCATTACATCATGACTTTGATTACTGACATTGACATAAATCTTATCCACTTGTCTTTCCCCACGTTTAACTTACAAAACTCTTCTCCTCCATCTCATTCTCTGCGCACACTTCACTCATACATTCACAAACAGCAAATATCCTCTCTCCCTCTCTTTGTCTCTCAGTGACAGCACAACCGACAGTTTCAGGCAATGCTGTCAGTTTTCAACCACAGTTATTGGTCACTTTTTAAACAATCTACTGAAACTACTGAAAAAAAGAAGAAACTGAAATGTGAAAAATCAACAATAACATTGTAAAATGAAAGAAAAACTCAGTTTTTGATTTCAAAAGAGTCAATGGACTGGGTGAAAAGCAAGAAAAAAATGTGTGTGTGTATGTGTATGTGTGTGTGTGTGTGTTTTGGGGGGGTGGGGGAGGTTGGGGGATGGGCAAGAGAGGATGGAGGACCAAATGGAAAGAAAAGGAAAAAAATAATAAAAAAAACCTTTGTGCAACTGTGAACCAGCCATCAGCACTAAGCTCATCGCTTTTCTCTGCAGCTCCCTCTCTCTGTAGAGCTCACACTTCCAAGTGTGGAGAGAAAGAGAGAGCGAGAGACGGCATGGCCCGGTTCTCCTCCAATCAGACGCACACTTCCCTGATGAGTTTCACTACACACTTGTCCTCGAGGGTACTGAGGTTCTGAGGGTGCTTTCCACAGACTGGTGAATAACAAACGCATATTAACCAAAACAAAAACAGTCTCTTTGAGAACAAGTGTGCAGGGAGGGTGTAGGGGAGATGATGGCACGCTGATCTGGGACGTGGCTGTGGTGGTTATGACCCAGCCTAGTCTGTAGAGGGAGCGTGTCTCTACAGGTTGTCACCAGGCTGGTACTGCGGCTCAGTAGCGGTGAAGTAGTCCTCCAGGAAGGACTGGATGTACTCGAAGGTGGGCCGCTCGTCCGGCTCTTTCTTCCAGCAGTTTAACATCATGTCATGCAAGGATTCAGGACAGCCCTGAGGACACGGCATCCTGTAGCCCCTCTCCACCTGCTCCAGGACCTCTCTGTTCACCATTCCTGTAAAAACATACAGAAACCAAGTATAAATCTTAGGTTTTACAAATATTTGCATGCAAATTTACATTTAGATATTTATGAAACCATTCATTACATCATAAAACTGCACTTTTCAAATATTCTCAGTAAAATAAAATGCCCATCTCACACTGTTTGTTGCAACAAACATGTAAACTGAAAAGCTCAAAACTGCGGACAATGACTCAGATCAGCTCGAATAATAGCGTCAGGTTATTAATGATAAATGTGATATGCCCAGCGTCATTTTTGTGCGTCCAGCTTTGAACATTAATTAATTTTGTCTTTAATAATCTAAATGTAGCCTTCTGAATGATTGTGGTGTATCAGTATTCCAGTCTTAGCCTTTAGCACTATTACTTAATTTAAACTACTGGCTAAGAACAATGCAACTAAGCTCACTTAGTGACTTTATAGCTAGTGCTAGAGATTCAGCACTGAGAGCACTACACAGCACCCAATTATGGTAAATCCAATAAAGTTTTGGGTTCCATATGTTATTTTCAATTAAAATATTAACTTTTTTTATTTGTACCATAATGTAAATGTAGTGAAGCTGCAGACTGAGACTAAAAGACACAAACACAATTAGTGATCCAGCAAAATGAAACTTATAGGAGCGAACATTAAAATATTAAAACTGCACTTTTTTGCTGCCACATGTTGACACTTCAGTGTAGCAAAGTAAAGCAACATAAGGAAATCTAAAACCTTTCAGGCAAACAATTTTTATAAATTCAGACAAAAGGGACAACACTGTGGCGCATTCACAGCACAGTCATCGTGCAGGTCAAAGAGAGACAGTCTGCTGCATTGTAAAGGGCCATGTAAAAAAAACAAAAAAACAAAAAAACAAAAAACACCTGAGCCACCTTTCATCCGTCAGTTCCCTTCAATATGAGTCTCTAATCACAGCCCTGATACAACCACCGGCACTTAAGAGGCTCACATCAGCTCCACTTTCTTTTAAAATCAATAACTCTTACATAACTCGCAATAAGTGAATGCTCGAAAAACCGCTCCAGATAAAACAGAGCTGCCTATGAGGAAAGAACGGCCTGTTCCATACACTCTGTTTAAATGCCTGCTTAAGACCACCTAATGAGTGCTTCTGGTTGAGAGTGAATGATGAACCTTTTCCATTACTCCTCTCGACAGCTTCAAGACTCCACTCAGCAGTCCTCCAGCACTCCTGAACTGAGTGCAGAGCGAACACGAATAGTTAAACTGTTCCAATATACACAAGCAGTTATTATACTAATACACCAACGATTCAGCTCATCAAATTATACAGCAACTATAATGATGCACCACTGAGCGAGAGAGAGAGCGAGCGCAATAGACAGTTGGGGGAGGGAAGGGGGAGCAGAATGAGAAAAGAGAGAGAGAGAGCAACAGACAGTTGGGGAAGGAGAATGAGAAAAGAAAGAAGAGAGGGACAGAGGAGGGAAAGAGAGAAAGAGAGAGAGAGGGAGGGTGGGGGAGAGAGAGAGAGAGAGAGAGAGAGAGAGAGAGAGAGAGAGAGAGAGAGAGAGAGAGAGAGAGAGAGAGAGCGCACAACAGACAGTTGGGGAAGGGGGAGGAGAATGAGAAAAGAAAGAAGAGAGGGACAGAGGAGGGAAAGAGAGAAAGAGGGAGGGTGGGAGAGAGAGAGCAATAGACAGTGGGGGGAAGGGGGAGTAGAATGAGAAAAGAAAGAAGAGAGGGACAGAGTGGGGGGGGGAGAGCAACAGACAGTGGGGGGAAGGGGGGGCAAAATGAGAAAAGAAAGAAGAGAGGGACAGAGTGAGAGGGGGAGAGAGACAAAGAGAGAGCAACAGACACTTGGGGGAGGGGGAGCAGAATGAGGGGAGAAAAAAAAAAGAAGAGAGGGACAAAGTGAAGGACAGAGACAGAGAGAGACAGAGAGAGAGAGAGAGACCCAAGAGTGATGGACAGTCAGCCAGGGAGAGCAGGATGAGAAAAAGAAAGAGAGGGACACAGAGAGAGAGAGAGAGAGAGAGAGAGAGAGAGAGAGAGAGAGAGAGAGAGAGAGAGAGAGAGAGAGAGAGTGAGTGAGTATGGGGTAACCTGAGTAACCCATTTAGTGGTCTGCTGTGGAAGCTGCTGGGCAGTGTGCGGGCTGCAGGCTGGTCAGCACAGATGGCAGTAAACAAGAACTGGTGTTCAGTCAGTGTACAGGCCTCAGCCAGATGGCTGTATCTGATCAGTCATTACACACGCAGCAGTGGCTGGCGGTTCCAGCAGGGGGCGCACAGGACAGCACAGCTTACTGTACTATGCACATAAACTATGCCCTTCACAAAGGGTCAGCAGATAGACTGATAAGCTGACCACTAGTAAAGGTGTTAATTAAATGCATTGAGCCACGTTACAGTAGCAGCTGCTCTGTACAGCATGTGTCCTAAAAGCTCCTGACTGGCCTGCATAATATCATTCACTATTGTTCAGAAGTTTGGAACCACGTGCCAGTTTAAATATTCTTAACTGCACATCAAATTATATTCTTGATGTCACAATTTCATAACTTTAAATGTCAAACAGTCAAGTAAGAGCACCTGTGCTGTATTTGAATGCTGCTACCAAAATGCAGTGTAAATAGATGTGACTCATTGTCCTGAACGGCCACTTCCTCTGGTCAGTGTAGCACTTTATTTGATTCATGTTATATAAATGGGCAGCTGATTTTTTTTAAATTTAGATTTAAAATGTTGGGCTCATTAAAGTAAATATTAATACTCATATTGCAATTACAGCTAACACAGTACTGGTACAAGTGTGATTTGTGTGTTCACTTGGTATACAAAGCATGAGCTTCAGGTCAGGTATTTAAAAAAAAAAAACCCTAATGAAGTGGCAATACAAAAAAAATTATATTGATAATTCGTAATTTTTTGGGCACCTGGTCGAAATGTGTTCTCCAAGTGAAATTAAGAAGACAACCTCTAAAGAGAACCCTGTTCTGCACATTTTAGCATACAATTGCTGTTTTTTTTCCTCGCTAAATTTAACAATGTGTGAAGAAAAAAAAAAAAAAAAAACACAACAACAAAATGTTGCAAAAGTCACAGCATATTACACATAACATACTTTTGAACAGTAATCAAACCTTGAGCTCTGAGGTAGGAACCCGGTTTGGTGAAGTGAAGGAAAAGATGAGCAAAGTGAGGTAGTTAGTTCGTGAGAGGCTCACCTGGATACGGTACTCTGCCCTTGGTGACCAGCTCGGTCAGCAGGATACCGAAGGACCAGACGTCAGATTTGATGGTGAAGCGGCCGTAAAGGGCAGCCTCAGGCGCCGTCCACTTGATGGGGAACTTGGCTCCTAGAGCAAACAGCGAGACAGAGTTCTTTAGCTGTCAGGAGGGATTATGCTGGAGGCTATGTCAGTCAGCAAGCAGCGTGAGGAACCACGCTGTGGGCTGTAAAAACATCCAAGCCTGATTCTGATTCAGAACATTAATACAACTTCACTCGCCCATTCTCCAGCGTTAAAGGCGAATATAAAGTATATGCTTTTAGTTTCTGAATGTTTAATATCTGATTCAATTTAATAAACTGAAAACAACCTTAAGACAATTCCAACCACATTCTCAATCTACAGTCATTCCTAAAGAAGAGTTCCTACTTCAGCGCTCCAAAAGAAACCCCACGTTTCTGTAATTACTGTTTACTGGCAGTCTGGAATTCAGCAATCAGCTGCACTGTAATCAGGCAGCTCACCTGATCCCGCCTTTAACAGGTAGTTCTAGACCCAGGTGGATCATGGGTCTCAGATCCATCTGGCTCCATTCCTCAGTCCACGTAATCATATTCATTTCAGGTATGATGGGGAAAACTGTGGTGTGAGAACAGTGTTCTTATTGTAATGTCTGACACGCACATGGGCCAAAGGCTGGCCTTAAGATAGCAGTCATTGAACAGGCTTAGTCCAGGGCTAGAGAGCCAAAGGGGAAACAAATTGACGTCAGCCAGTCAAAACTGTAATTGGTCTGCTTCAGCTTCCAGCAGGGGGCGTTTGGCAGCCTGATTTGACGATGTGATGCAAAAGGAGCTGGCAGTGGGGCCAAACTGGATAAATCCTGACCCTAACTTGAATCCTAACTGACCTTTCCATTATACACTTTTGTTTTCCTTCTTTTCCTGTTTTTTTTGTTTCCTGTTTTTAAAGGAAGTAATTAATTTCTCAGAAAATCAACTATAAGAATTTGCACAAATCTGACCTCCAGCAAACAAACGTCTTAAAATAGTAACCTGTTCTACTCTTACAGTTTCTGGCATACACTCATCAGAAAAGTGCTTGGTTGTGTTCTTAGAAAATTGTATGCCTGTGTAAACAGGCCAGAATCTAAGGATACCAGGGCTGCACGTTTATATCTGTGTCAACCACTATTGCAACAGCCTACTCGCTTCTGAAATACTGATAAAACGAAAGGCAATATAATGCAATTGAGCCCTCTAATAAAAACAACAATAATCATCATCTTATTAATTCTATAATAATTCTAGTCATAATCTCACATCTAAAACTAATCACCTTCTCCACCCTCACAGATCTAACCTGGGTGATCATGCCTTTCGTTCAGCTGCCCCTCGACTTCTTTTAAAACTGTATTTAAGACAATTTTTTAGAATGGCCTTTTCTTAAATGTTGGGTGGTCTACTGTTTTAATTACTACTACTATTTTTTTGTCTGTGTATTGTCTTTTTCTAATTTTTACGTTTTTATCATTGCATTGAGTTTACCTTCATACCACCTTGAGATCTTCTCCTAAATGAAATGTGCATTATAAACAAGATGCATTATTGTTAATAATAATAATAATAATAAAGTTTTCACTACTGAATAGTTCATTTTGTGTCATTTATTTGCCTCACATTCCGAGGCCTTATGACAAAGAGTGCTTTTCTAAAAAAAGTAATTAAAAAAAGGAAGACATGTATATATAAAGAGTAGACAGAACAACGTACAAACCTTGTCTTGCAGTGTACTCGTTATCTTCGATCAGCCTGGCCAGGCCGAAGTCGGCGATCTTGCAGACCAGATTATCCGCAACCAGGATGTTAGCTGCCCGCAGGTCTCTGTGAATGTAGTTCATCCTTTCAATGAAGGCCATGCCATCAGCGATCTGCAGTAGAAATCAAACCAGGCTTAAAACAATGTCCTGCAAGTTCACTAGGACTAAGGACTGGAGGTTTATGGTCTTGTTATAACCCTTGTTTTTAGCTGGGCCTACACTACACAACTTCCTAAAAAAATCCTAACAGAATTTGAAAACAGCGAGTATCGCACACTTAATGTCTGTTGTTTTGGTTATCCAAAGCACTCAAAACCCCCTCTCTCTCCCCAAAAATCACACGATACGAACAATGCTAAACTGGACCGGACTTTTTTTGTACCTTTATGCACACAAAAAATGTTGTAAACGCACAAACTAGAGATGAATGTGGAGTTGAAATGCAGATCTCGCAGTTAGAGCTGGAGAAACACTTTATCGTACAAGCAGTGTTTTTTTTTTTTTTTTTGTTTTGCTTTTTTACTTCGAGCTCGATAAGCAGTCTCCACGGTCCATGGCACACACTTCACAGTGCACGCATGTCTGATTTTGCCTTTTTTCTCTCCCTCCTTGGTCTCTACTTTGCTGTTGCCTAAATCACTCATTCATTTACATCCCTGCCTCTCACACTGCAGTACGTGTGAACATTCTGAGCTGCAAATATCAAACAATAGAGCAAATCTGGATTAGAAATTGCATAGGTCACAGATTCTAAAGCCCAGCTTTAGAAGTCTCAGTTATCACCAGTAATAACCTCCGTTAGGACAATTATCAGAGCCCAAAGCGGCCAAGCCATTCTTGGGGCGAACAAGTGAAATCTTAAGCTGGGGTTAGGTTACATTATAGAGTTCGACCCCGATTACAGTCAAAGTTCCATTTTCAGGGCAGTTGCAGGATATCGAACATGTAGAGCTTCCCCCACCCTGACTCATTCTTTAATCAGTAACTCAATTAAGGTCCCATCTACGCATATCAAGACATTTTTTTTACTCCAATTTTCAATGATCATATAGTTGTTTCACAGCGTTGTCGCTGTAAATTTATTACATGCATAGAGCCCTACCTGGAATACAGCAATTTCTGTGCGCTAGTCAGTTTGGAAGCTGGTACATTTATAACTGAACTTGACTCTACCTTTTCATTACACTGCAGGTATGCTAGTGTCAGAATCTACTGCACTCAGTTCTTCAAATAAACTCTAAACTTAGCATTTCAGAAAGGCAACATGAATAACCCAGTACAAGACAGCAAGCAGCTGTTTTTTTTCCCGCTTTAAGCTAGTAGAAATCAGATGTTGAATCTACATGAGATCATGAATTATGGAGGTCTGACAGCGTGTGTTAATTCAACCAAGTCTACTGTAAAACGCAGCTGTCATGTTAAAAAAAAAACTGCTTCAGGTTTGTGGTCTATATTTTGTGCAATACAAATGCTCACAATGTTAATGGTGAGGTATTTTACATTACATTTTATGAGGTATTATTACCCTCTGTTGTGTGCATTATGTGAGCATTTTTGAGTTGTTTGTGCTCAAATCATTTCTGTGTTGTGTGGATGAACAGATTTTCAGAACAGACTTTACTAAGTAAAGACACTAAGATGGCAACAGCATGAGCAAGAGCTAGAGTGCGAGAGAGATGGGATGGAGGGAGCTGGCTTAAGCGCAGAGAGAAAAAGTGAGCAGACACATTACAGTGAAGTGGTCTCTGAGGAGCAGAGGTTAAGTGCTCTAAGCATTAGGTGGAAAACGAGGATGAGAGCTCCTGCGAGAAACTTGCGAGCAGCGAGATGTCAGATCAGATATTAAAGAGCTGTGACAGCCAGATGGGGAAGAAAGTAAGAGCCAGCCGCTCAGAGACATGCTGCTCTCCCAGCTTCTGCTACACATTCCTCTGCGTTAAATTGGTCTGCAGACTGTAGACAGGAGGAGCAGAAAACAGCTGGCTTCATGTAAACCGTAACAGGCTGACTAACTGAGAACAGACTGAGGAAACCATGTACAGAGTTCCTCTCTTACCTGTGCTGCCATGTCCACCAGCTGAGGAAGCTTCAGATATTTGCCATCACCTTCCTTCAGGAAGTCCAGCAAACTCCCTGGAAGACAAAAAGATAAGGAAATGAGAGTGAATCTGACTGTACTGTAGTCACATTTTTGCCGGTGTGTTCTTACTTTGGCAGGAAAGGGCTGTTTGATTGACATGCAGAAGAGCCACAGACTACTGTTTCTATGTAATATGCAGACTATTTTTATAACAGGGATATAGAAGAACACAACAGCAAGAAAGAGGTATGTGAAGATCTCAAACACCTGAGAACATCTCATTTATTAGCTTCCAAGTACTTCAAATGCTGAATAAGTTTCTTACAGGATAGGTACCTATTTTCAAATCATTTGATTCCCACTGGACAGATTAAAACTGGAAGTGCGTACGCTGATGTGAATAGACAATCAGAATACATCTGACAAAACGCTAATCGTTGTGGCCAGATTAGTATTCAACAGATATCAGGTCTGTGCCACCGTGGGTGTAGTGTCTGAGGCTAACTGTACTTTAATGGCTTAGTTACCAGGTCATGTGTGCTGCATCACTGACTTAAAGTCAGCTCCCCCAAGGTCAATGCCGCACATGTATAAACCCCCCACAGGTGAAAGAACACACATAACACTGATAATGAGCAATATACCTTCATAATACAGCATATACCTTTCACAAATCACTGCTAAAGCTTCGCCATCAGCTAAACATACACATTCTTCTGCTGTTTTAATACCCCACACACAGCAGGTGTTACCTTTGCCCATGTACTCAGTGACGATGTATATGGGTTCCTCAGACACCACAGCGTAGAGAGGCACCAGTTTGTCATGTCTGAGTTTCTTCATGATCTGAGCCTCCTGTAGGAAAGCCTCGGGAGACATGGTGCCAGGCTTCAGCGTCTTAATTGCCACCTTAGTAGTACCATTCCAAGTGCCTAGCCAAAAGAGAACGAGAGATTATGCAAAGTATACATAAATGCAAGTTTTAACTAAATACATATGCAACAAAAAGGTTAGAAAACTACACATTTTACAGCATACTTCCAAACATTTTAATGCATAGTTATGGTTTATTTGCTGAATGTAACAAATTTGGGGTAAAAAAAAAAAAAAAAAATAAATGAATAAATAAATAAACAAACTAAACAAATGTTGCCTGTCCAAAAAATTGGCAAATTTTGTATTTTACTCTCCCCCACCCAAATATGTTAAGCAACAAAAATTGTAGAAATGCCATATTTGCCATATTTATGCCATATTTAAGTTTCTTCCCTGCAGAGCAGAGCTCACCAAACCTCCCCTTTCCTGCAGTGTTGAGTTCCAACCTGCTTCTAACGTGCTTCCCCCTCCCTGTACCTACACTAAAGCATCTGATCTAGCCGATGAAGGATTCCTGAAGAAGTTAATTATCTAGGGCAGGTGTGGCAGGCTGTGGTTTGAGCCACAGTCTACAAAAAGGTAGATCTCCAGGACCAGGTTTGGTGACTGCTGCTGTAGAGGATGTGTCAACTTATTACACTTAAAGTCAACAAAACATGCAACTTCGCCAGCGACTTTCACATTTTTGCATACAACTATAAGTACCACAAAAGAAGTAAAGTGAAAACCTGGAATACTCCACTACTGTGTAAATGGTTCCTTCAGTCATAATTACATGTTCAGGTTATGTTAAATAACTCAGAATTATACCAAAATAACCTTAATCAGTTAATAAAATCAGAACATTAATGACACATTGCATTGTGGTTGCACTAAGGTTCGTAATCAAACCGAAGTGAGATCAGAGCCCCCGCCCCGCCCCCGCAGTTAAGTGGCCGTAATAGAGACATATCGAAGCCTAGTTCAGAATGGAAATTGTTATTGTCTTACCAAAAAATAGAAAGAACTTGCTGCTTATTGTAGGTACCACTTTGACATTACAAATACAGATTAGACAATATCACCTTAAATTTTGCTTTTAATTTCTGCATAATTACAATGATGTAAACAGTCTTTCAGAGTGGTGGAACCAGATATCAGTTTAATGTTTCTAAAAGTGTCCTCTCAGAAAGTTATTGCAGAAAATAGTAATGAATACATTCACTGATTACTGACATTGTTCTGTGACAGTTCTAAGGGGTTTTGGCCTTAAATGCCACATTAATTTGTGGTGAAGGGTTGCATGCAGTGTATTGTGAGGCAATATAGTAGGCAAAGGAAATATTTTTTCCATCCAGATCTATGACTATGTAACTGTTATCATCACATATAAAAGCTTGGCAGAAACCTGAAGGTTTACTGTTGGTTTTGGATAGTTAATAAAACTAATATTTTTGTCATTGATGTTACTACCCCTGGTTCCTACCACCAACACTGTAAGGAGAAAAAAGTAAGTTGGCTAGCTTCTTTACAACGCATTTACAGCATTTCATACCTAAGCCCTCTGAATGACTTAACTCTAAATTAAGCAATCATTTTGAAAAAGCACACTTTACAAGCAACTGCTCAGGTTTAACCTGAAATACGAATCATTCTGGAGAGGAAAACCAGAACTCTGTACTATTAGAGTTACAGGTCTAAACCAGCCACTCCATGTTTTTGCTTTGTTCCAACTCCTACAACACCAAGGAGCAGTTGCACCAGCTGTACATAGCCTCAAACATAACCTAGATATAATTCACTAAGCAGAGGTTTATGTATTACTAACCAAAATCAGTGGCACCACACAAAATAGTAACTGACTAGTGTTAACTAAGGAGATGCTAAAGATTTTATGCACAAACTTCTGCAAAAGCAGTGCAACCCAGTTCTTAGCGGTTGTCACAGCGCTCAATTGTCCACTGCAGGTACACTGGGAGCACAATGACTGGGAGGCCTCAAGAACTGGACCGAGCCACTGTACTAAAAACATACCTTTCCACAGGTTAAAGCTGTATTGTTGTTAGATAATGATTCTGTTGCAAAAAAGAAAGTTTTATTACACCAGATCCTGTTGATACTAATGATTTTTCAGCAGGGAAGCTTTTTGTCACCACTTCTAAGAGGTTTCGCTGCTAGTGAAAAACCACTGAGCTGCAAACAGCACTCCCTCCACAGAGCAGAGGAGAGGAATTCCTCAGATTGCATAATGTTCTGTGGCATGCAGGGACACGCTGCAGGCCAGGCTTTGAGAGTGGTGATGAAAGAGGTAAGCAGTGTTTACCAAACCCCACTCTTCCACAGCAGCCCACCACACTGAACTTAATAGCTCATTATACACGGCCTCACAGTCACTGATCAGCAGCTCAGGATGTGGTGGTCTAATGTTCGAGAGGTTGTCAGAGGTGAAGCACAGTATATGCAACTGGTAAAATCTTACAGACATTTTCATCTCCTCCTCCACCACTTTGTATCATGAGAATGTCATCATTTCATCTCCACATTGCCACAGTGTTCTGCTGGCTGCACAGGAATTGGAGAAAGTATGATAATATCTAGTCAGACACTTCCATGTCTTATTCCAGGTCATTTTTCTATACTGATTGAGAAACCAATCTTGTTTAGTGTAGACCAGCCAAACATTTTATTAAGTTCAATTTGCTCTGACAGATGCAAACACTGCACCTGTATCCATGTTCACACCAAACTCGTTCTACTTGTTCAATTCACTGCTAGCGCGGAAACGAGGAATTCAGCATGTTTTTTTTTTTTTTTTTTTTAAACAGCACATCAGTATTGCTCTGTCTGTCTATCTGCCTATTTTAACATTTTGCTTTTTACAGGTGTTCATATTGTTGTGTTAATAATGACCCTATTGGCACATGGACCATCAAACGTATATTTGCTGATTCAAATTGATGCAAAATTAAACCAGTCGATTATACAAAAGCAGAACATCAAATTTCTGGAGTAATTAGCTAGCTTAAGGTTAAGCAATGGTTTGATGTGAAATGGTACATTGTAGAGTTACTTACTGTTACTACACTGTGTTTTATGAATCAGTCATATGTAAACACTGAGAACGTATCTTAAGAACTAATTTAGAATGAGAGTCAAGTATGTGTTATAAATGGGGCCCTTTGATGTTAAACAGTGATTGGCCAGTGAAAGTTATATAAAATTATAAAATAAAATTATTTTGTTTATAGCACTGATAGAGCAGTGCAATAGAGCAGAGTGCTTTTTCCTCCACCAAATCCTTAACAATAAAAGAACACCCACGTGTATGAGTTGGTGCACATTTTCCACTGCAGTGTGAAACAAACTGAGCCAAATGAAAAGATACACTGTTAAAAGAAATTATTTGGGCTCAGCAAACAAGCCAAGTATGAAAACAGCAGAAAAAAGATGTGTGCGCACATGTGCAAACATGCACGCATGCCTATCTCTTACCCATCCAAACTTCTCCAAAGCAGCCCTGCCCCAGTTTGAGCTCCAGGCGCAGTGATTCGCGGGGTATTTCCCAGGCATCTTTAGCAAGGCCCTGAGTCTGAGGCTTCACCGTTGGGCACACTGCAGTGAGCCTGTAACATAGTCCGTCTGCATGCTCTACAGAGACACACACACACACACACACACACACACACACACACACACCCCAAATGTCAGCTTAGACGAGAGGGAGCAAGTTCTCTCTCTCTCTCACGCTCTCTCACACACACACACACAAATAAACGCATTTATTTATTTTTCTCATTCATTTAGCATTTAATACTAAACAGCGATTTCTGATTTTAATACAAATCTTCCAAATGCATAATATACTTTCAGACGTTAAATCAGATCAGTCATACTGTCATAGAAACACTCGTGTTCAAAACACGAGAGGGTTTCGATAAGATTTAAAGTTTAAACTTCTAAACTGCATCAAGTTATGACTGAACTCTTTCCAGTCATGAAACCAAACTCAAGCTGAGGAACACTGCTGTCTAACACTAACACTGCTTTAGCTGTTGGAAAGAGAGCTCCCTTGACAACATTATAAAACCAATGTTTAACGGAAATATTCTACAGTAAAAAAAAAAAAAAAAAAAAAAAAAAAAAAGTCAAACAATTGAGATTTGAACTGATGGCCTGGACTAAACTGCTTCTTGACTTTTTTCCTAGCACAGCACACCAGTAATGTGACCAGCTCATGAGATCAAAGTGACCATAGTGACAAAAAGCCCGCTGAACATTGGCCACTAAACCAAGATTACCAGCCAGTCCCAGTTAATGGAAAGCATTCCACGTCACACACCTGCTCTTGCCATTCACAGAGCAGACGCTCCATATCCATCAGCCATCTACCATGATGGCTACTACTATTACCCCTACTCAGATGTACTTCAGACAGCTTGGTCTGATTACAATCGAAAACAAAATCAACCCCCTACTTACTTAACTCCCCTGCTTCCAATGCAAATCCCTGCACTGACTGATTGTGCTTCAAGGCCTCATTAACAGTTTCTTTGAAGGGTTAACACTGAAAATGAGTGTCTAAACATGACCTACAATCTAAATTGTTTAATCTAATCATGTATCTGTCTATAACTAGAAGAAGCTGGATCACTTCTAAGTAAGAACTGGTCCAACTGATCACTACTTTGAAAATTGATTAAGTGCAAATTAATGGTTAGCGTCAAGTATTCACTAAAGTTTTACCTGTGTAGTGTTTGACTAGTTTCTGCAGCGTCTCAAACTGGGCCCTGGTGGTGATGTAGTAGCCTCCGTTGTCAAGCTTGCGGATTTTGTAATGTTTCACATTGTCTCCCTTCATGTCATCCCAGTCCCGTATGGAGAGAGAGTAGGCTCCTGTGGGAGTGAGGGAATTTACATTTATACACACAAACAATGCTGTAGGCACCAGTCAACAACAAGCAATAGAGGCATCCCGATATCACTTAAACCAACTTACTACCTTCAATAGTCACCCTAATATCCTCCGTACATACATCCCAACACCTCTCACTCCACTCAAACCACATCCAAGTCAGTCAAGTTTGTTGATGTTGATGTTTAGGGCACTAATGAACATAGCTGGATCATGCAGATCGTGCTGTGGCTAGCCACTTTAGATAACGAGCTGTGCCAAAGTTAGGCTGCATCACACATATAGCATATGGACCCGAAAGATTACATCTGATTTCTGTTGCCTTTCATGAATAACTGTTGATCTAGAATTTTGAAAATGAAGATAAATGCTTATAAACAGAAACAACAATTCTGATGACAACATTTGGCTACACGGTGAAGATTTGTTCATTTTTACAGTAAGCTGTAAAAATACTGTTGTACTTTGACCTAAACCACACAGAGAAGTCTGCATGACTTCAATGAAATTTTTTTCTGATGTATTTATGGAAAAGATTTGACTTATTATTTATATGCAGTGTTTGTTAGTAGTGTTAGCCTCATAGGTTCAGTGCTAAACTACAGAGTACTCGTTTGAGTACTCGTGCTAAACTTGGCTACCCTTTTTGCTAAAATGACTTATGGGACTCTTCAGATAAAACCACATCAAAAGTTAAACCAAAACTTCAAGTTGCTCAACAGTTGCTACTCTGTTACATTACTGTTAACACCAGTATTGCACGAGACATACACACAAATTCCAGAGAACCTCGCCTACTTTCACAAGTACAGCTGTGTGGAAACATACACGCGTATTTGGCCAGAGAATGAGAATGATCATTCGTTTAAATTTCTCGATTAGTTATTGGACTGTGTCTTGCCTGCTCAGAGAAAAGGTATGGTAACTGGCAGCATGGATTATTATGGATGGAAGCTTTCCTACATTTTGAGTCCTAAGGTAAGGAATATGAATGATTTAAGCTGTTAATATTTGTCCAGTCTGGTTTCTCACCTTTTGTTGTCTCACTCTCTCTGACCAAGAACGTGCCTCGCTGGTTTCCAGGGACCAGCAGCAGTCGCTCTGCATCTTTGCGTCCCATTTTCCCAAAGTACCATCTGCAGGAAGAAGACAGGAATTAATCTACTCTTGGGATCTTACAGATCAGTGAAGTGTGCATCATCTGTACAGCCTGGCTCCATTTAAATGGTAAGTGGTGGTGATGTTATTGGGTCTTGGCAGAAAACAGCAGCTGGATGCTGGATGGGCCATGGCCTGGTCTATTGCCACATTTCCCCAGTGCCTGTGGGCCTTGAGAAAGCCACTTTAATGCATTTGTGAATTGTGCCAGCAGGCTCTCTTCTGCCTCTACAGTGGGAGGACAACATAGTGACAGTACATTAACGCATCCAGTGGAAGGGTCTACTGTGGGAGTGGAGAGATGGGGAAGAGAGACCAAAGAAAGGAAAAGAACACGAGAGAGAGAGAGAGAACAAGTGTGTTAGGGTGAGATAAGAGTGGGAGAGTGAGGCAGGAAGACAGTACATGGGTATGTGTGAGAGAGAAGCTCTTTTGTTGCTCAGTCATGTGTGCTGTGGTGTGTTTATAAGAGCTTGGGCACTCTGCTCTGTGTGACTGGCTGTCATGCACTCTTAATTAGAGCAGGGCGGGGCTGCTGATTGGATCAGAGTAGGAAGAGAGGGGGCTCTTACTCTTCAGCCTGGATGGAGTCAGCAGGGGCCACATAATTGCTGGGAATGTAGCCCTTCTTCCCCGTGTTGATGGAACGGGCCTCCCACCAGTCTCCCTCTCTGTAGAGAAGAAACAGTACAAACTCCATTAAGACATAAAAAACAGGCTTAACCGTTATTGAAGTAGCTGAAAATATAATTTTAGGTGGCTAAACCTGAGCAAGCTGCAGGATTTTAAGCTTAAACTGTACTTTACTTACATGGATGACTGTCAGTTATCAAATGATTCAGTACAACTGTCAAATTTCTTCAAGTGGTAAGTGGTATTACTAAGTCTGTAGACAAAAATATGCTAAAATATGGTGTGCATGTTCACTCTGTAAATCTGCACATTAAACATCATAAAAATACATTTTTTGAAACAAAACTTATTGTCCAGATCTAAAGCTCTATCCACAAGCTAATAATGTTAGCTCCAAGATAACAAGCTAATCATGATACAGCAATACAAATATGACATGCTGCAATACAATTTCATCCAATACAAAACATATGAGTCATGGTCGTGCACTATTATACTATGCATAATATTATACTATGCATAATTATCCGTGACTTATTCTGATAAGTCAGTTGACTCTTACTTTTAAATGAAGCACTTTCTCACATTTAAGAATAAAAAGAAGTACATAAAATGTTCTGTTGCAAGCTTGGATAACCAAAATCATCACAACCGTACAGTGCGTTTCCTACGTTCATTTAGCCAGGTGAGAGACTGACCTTAGTGCCTGGCCTTGTGTTTCGTTGTGGTTGTTTAAAATAGCACCAAATTTCTTAATGAGATTTTACACATACACTATAGTGCCAAAATTATTCACTTGTTTGCCTTCACACGCATATGTAATTGAGTGAGATCCCATTCTTAATCCATAGGGTTTAATATGATGTTGGCCTACCCTTTGCAGCTTTAACAGCTTCAACTCTTCTGGGAAGGCTTTCCACAAGGGTTAGGAGTGTGTTTATAGGAATTTTTGACCATTCTTCCAGAAGCGCATTTGTGAGGTCAGACACTGATGTCGGACGAGAAGGCCTGGCTCGCAGTCTCTGCTCTAATTCATTCCAAAGGTGTTCTATCAGGTTGAGGTCAGGACTCTGCAGGCCAGTCAAGTTCTTCCACACCAAACTCACTCATCCATGTCTTTATGGACCTTGCTTTGTGCACTGGTGCGCAGTCATGTTGGAACAGGAAGGGGCCATCCCCAAACTGTTCCCACAAAGTTGGGAGCATGAAATTGTTCAAAATCTCTTGGTCTGCTGAAACATTAAGAGTTCCTCTCACTGGAACTAAGGGGCCGAGCCCAACTCCTGAAAAACAACCCCACACCATAATCCCCCCTCCACCAAACTTTACACTTGGCACAATGCAGTCAGACAATTACTGTTCTCTTGGCAACCGCCAAACCCAGACTCGTCCATCGCATTGCCAGACGGAGAAGTGATTCACCACTCCAGAGAACACGTCTCCACTGCTTTACAGTCCAGTCGCGGCGCTTTAGCTGCATTCAGTGCTTTGCATTGCGCTTAGTGATGTAAGGCTTGGATGCAGCTGCTTGGCCTTGGAAACCCATTCCATGAGGCTCTCTACACACGGTTCTTGAGCTAATCTGAAGGCTACATGAAGTTTGGAGGTTCCTAGCGAGTGACTCTGCAGAAAGTTGGCGACCTCTGCACACTATGAGCCTCAGCATCCGCTGACCCTGCTCTGTCATTTTACGTGGCCGACCACTTCGTGGCTGAGTTGCTGTCGTTCCCAAACGCTTCCACTGTTATATCATCACTGACAGTTGACTGGAATATTTAGAAGCGAGGAAATTTCATGACTGGACTTGTTGCACAGGTGACATCCTATCACAGCACCATGCTAGAATTCACGGAGCTACTGAGAGCGACCCATTCTTTCACAAATGTTTGCAGAAGCAGTCGGCATGCCTAGGTGCCCTGTTTCATACACCTGTGGCCATGGAAGTGATTGGAACACCCGAATTCAATGATTTGGATGGGTGAGTGAATACTTTTGAAAATATAGTGCATCATTTAAAGACAGTAGTGGAAATCACTGATAAATGATAAATTGCAGTTCAGCTTAAAATCGTCTGATTTTATTAGCCAAATGACATGACACAATGACATGCACAGCCTTTCCCAACACACCCGTTCTCACCACACCCCAGCAGACCTAACATGCCCTGACTGGCCAAAACATCAACACTCAGAAAGGAATTTGAGGCATCTAGATAAAAATGCCACAATCAGTGGAGTGGAAATGTCCACCAAGTTGCGAGGAGTGCCCATTCATACCCGGGACTGTGGCATGCTTATTAAGAGCCTAACTGGACTGCTGACTGAACAGATGGTCCATTAAGAAAATGTGTTAACCCAGATTTAACCCTGTACAAGGATTCAACACAATGACAGATTAAAGAGGAAGGAATGAAGAAAAAAAAATCCTGCTCTACTCAGTTCAGGTTGCTGGACCACTTTTCTATCCAGAACACCAGGGTCCAATCAGGGTGGATGCAATCAGAGGGAATCACTCACGTGTTGTTGATGATCTGAAACCGATCACCTTTCTTGAATGAGAGGTCATCTGATGTCCTGGCTTCATAATCGTATAAGGCCACAAAGAATGTCACACCTCCTACAAGCAGAACAAAAAAGGAATGAACTCATATCAGGACCAGGAGGAATCATATCAGACTCAAGCAAACAACCCGAGAAGTCAATGTGCAATCAAAAAGAACTGACTCGACATAAAGTCGAAACTAGAAAAGTAGAAACTATATCAAGTAACAGAATAATGTTGTTGTGTACAATTAAGGCATCAGGTTCCTGTTCTTTCACATAATACAATTTAGTGCAGTATTTATAGAACACTACAAGCAATACTTATCGATTTGCTACTAATTACTCAGAACAGTAAGTTATTAATCGACTTTCCCTCGTCTATAATTACATAAACAATGGCTGTCTCCAGAGGTGATGTTTACGTGTGGTGGAGATGGGCCTGGTCTGACAGCTAAGCTGAGAAGGCTTTATCAGCGGGAGAAACCCAGTGGGCTGAATTAGACTAAAGTAGAACAACCCACCCCAACCATGAACACCAGATTATCCCTCACTGACGGAGTCACTTAAGAGCACAGCATTGGCTCAGTGATTACAACCCTTATGCCACCAAGTGAATACAACACTCAGATCAAATATAATCAAGCTTAAATCATGTATGTGATCACTGTTTGACGGGACTGTTACGTTCTGTCAGCTTAACTGCATTAGTGGCTCGTTATGCATAGTTATAACATGCATCATTATGTCACGGAGTTGGACTCTCTTGGAAAAAGCCAAGACGAGGGCTACAAAAATGCATTAGAATAGGAATACTGAGTTTAGGGCCAAACTAGGCTTGTGCTTGGTGAAATTTAACAGAATTTTTAAGTCCATTTTTTCCCCCCAAAAAATTATTTAATAAATACATAAGTTATTCAACAATACTTATGTGAAAATTTTTGGTGCATCCATATCAGGTGGTGCAACTATCCAACTGTATATGTTGCGTGAAGTAAACTATCAAAAGACAATTAGAATTAGAATTTCTAAATCTAAATCAAATACAACCCAAAACAAATTACTTTTACTCTGATATGCTTTTATAAAAGTGCAGCCAGGGTTTTGCACCATAAACAAGACTGCAAGCGACCATGGTGCAATGACAAGGTCAGCAGCCCTTTCACAAAGGAAAACAATGAAAATGTGTAATTATTATGCTTATTATTAATATTGCTTATTTATTTGAAAAAAAAAAATAATAATATAACCTTAATTATATACGCAGATATAAAAATGCACATCATGACCTTTTTAAAAAGATTTTTTTTAAAAAACTGTCATTTTAACCTTCAATGACCAAACTCTACTGCTGGTTAAAAATAAATACTGTTCATTCATCGATTTATTTCATGCAAACCCTGGCAAGACACTAGTACTCTCACACGCAAACACATAAAATATGCGACCTGCGATTAGCCAATCCTGAGAGCTGATCAACGACGTAAAACGAGCTTTCTGGCTTTTAATTTGGAGAATTTGCTGTACTTCGGTATGTTCTATGCATCGAACATTCAGAAGAACTAGAGCAGAGAGGTTTCTTCACTAGTTTATCGTGTGCATCTTGATACCTGTTGCATCTATGATCCCTGTTAGTTGCGTGATCGAGCTAATTTCATATTCACAGTTGGGGTTAATTTGAGGTTGTAGTGAGTAATTAGTTTTTCAGCTTGCTGTGACTAGCACTTAGCTATTAACATGTTGGGTGTGTGTTTATAGAGCTGCTTCATGTTAGCACTGTTAAAAACTAAATGCTACTAGTGTTACTGTGCTGTATGTAATCAGTGGGACACATTACTAAACATTTTGTTCTGTGCTGCTAATTTTACAGCCACAGACTCTCCCACGCTGCCCAAATACTGACTACTGCCACCTGGGCTGATTTTTATTTGATTGAAAGCACAGAAAGTTCCTTCCTCAGTCTTCTTGTGCTCGAGCACATCAGAGTGAACCAAACCTACTCCCCAAGTATTATTTAATTTATTGTTATTCTTACATTTCTAGCAACAATTGAGACAAACATTAATAAAAATGTCATTAACCTTCAATCTAGTCTTATTTATTCACTTTTTAGGTAGTTTTAAAACAATTAAAGGTAAACACTGTCCACAAATGTTTATTGCACCAACCAGCCGATTTTATTCTAGAGACACAGATGTTGAACTGTGCTCGTCGATTGCATGGAGAGATGCCAGTATAGACACACGTTTGCTTGTATCTAAAGCCTACTGTGTTATGGTGTTTGGTTTAGGACATCCTCAGATCACAGTGTTGTTTCAAACATCAGACAAAACATCTTTTTTTTGGGGTGGGCATTGTCTTGTATACTGTCAACTAAAGATGACATATACTCTATAATTGTTATTTTGCAAAGTTTAAGCACAAACCTATGTTCAACAAATATAAAAACCTGTCACTAACAAAACTTTTAAGAAGGTAGAAATCCTGCTCTCCTACAATACAGTTTTATTTTACAATATTACAGACTAGCAATATGATTTTTATATAGCCAAAAAACAAAAATGACTCCAAGGGCCAGTTTCCCCAGACCCAAATTAAGCTTAAGCCAGACTAATTTAATTTCCAATGGTGATTTAGCACTGGCACTGCAATTTAGTCCAAGACTAGGCTTAATCCACATCTGGGAAAGCAGCCACAAAAACAGTGCTTTATAGACTACTGTTTGATTGATGGGTTTAACTGTGTTATATGTGATTGTTACTTCCCAATTATTACATTTCTTAACAATACCAGACATGGCTTACGTAATAAGCTACTTGCAAACAACCTTATCTGTTCTCCCTCTTAGGGGATTTCACAGAAACAGAGAGGCTTCTGATCTCTCCTTTGAGACCATTCAGCTCTGACCTCGCCGGTTTTCAGCTCCCAAAACTCTTGTCACAGTCAATCATGGCAGCACTACTCTCTGAACTGCCCTTTTACTGCATCACAAAATGGCCCGAATCCACCATTGGATAAATGCTGTATATGTAATCTATGAATAGTTTATAGAATGCAGACAAAGATTTAGTTATCAGCAGTCTCTTTTTAGGTGCAGACTGACATGACGACAAATGCCCCACTGAAAAGTCACTGAAAAGAGACAGGCAGCATCAATAGAGCCATTCACTGTCCTGCCTGAAGAAATGGAGAGATTATCAGCGCGAAAACAGAAACGAATTGCATTAGCTGTACTTCTCTCCTCCCCCCCAACCACACAACTGTAATTTGGAATTCTCTTTGAGCGCGACACATTAGCGTAGCATTTCATGTTTGCAGCATCATTTGCATAACATCTGGCCTCCATAAAATGCACATTTAGAAACCCCGTGCAGCCGAGACACAAGCAAACTGCTCCTTTTGGGAGAACACATATCTGAGACAAGCTAAAACAAGTTAGTATAAGACAATTAAAACACTAAACCACACTACTGTTAATATTTATCTGCGTTTAACCCTAGTGTCCACCGACAGTGGCATTATAAGGTTTCACAAAACCTGTACTGCACCTTTTAAAAGCTGCCATGATTACTCAAACTGTACTTGATTACTCAAATTCTAAGAAAAAAAGGAAAAAAAGAAAAGATTGCATTAATACAAAAAAAAAATCTTGAATCTATAATAATTAGTTGGCAATTTGCATGATATGGTATAGATCTAAGTATATGGACACATCACCTAAAATTCTGGTCTTTTACAGACCAGGACCCAGTTTTCCTCGCCCGGATTAGGGTTACCTGGGCCTCACCCTGGAGCCAGGCCTGGGAGAGGGGCCTTTACCCATGGGTCCCGGCCAGGCTTAGCCCGAAAGAGCTACATGGGACCACTCTTCCATGGACCCACCACCCGTGGGAGAGGCGCTTATGGGGGTCCGGTGCAATGTGGATCGGGTGGCAGCCGAAGGCGGGGGCCTTGGCATTCCGATCCTCGGCTACTGAAACTGGCTCTCAGAAAATTCCAAAACCATGAGGATTAATTTATACTTATTATATTTATGCTTCATTTTATATTTATTAATTTAAATCAACTGTGTGTGGTTGAAACAGCTTAATAAATAGGGATGTCCACATACTAAGCTATGCATGTTCGTTATTGCTCAGTAAATAAGTCCATTTTATTTATTTTAATCACAACTTTCAAAAAACTGACTTTCCTTTGTCAAAGCATTTAGTAATTAATCAACTAATTACTCAATTATTAAAACCCTATAAACACTCTTCGTCCCTGCTTCCTACACATGCCCACTCACCTGTGACCGCACCAGGGAAGGGGTTGCTCACAGCAACCGCGGAGAAGGAGGAAGAAGCTCCACCAAATGGGGTGATGGTGGACGAGGAGCCACCAAACGGGGTGAGAGCAGAGGTGTGGCTGTTGTAGCTGTTGTTGGGGCCCTTGAGGGCAGGTGATTGGCCCATCTGGGTGGGATCTGGTCCATAGTGGCCCATGTGGGAGGGGACGGTGGTGGGGTTGGAGGCCTCTGGCCGATATTTCAGCGTTGGGCCCTTGTCTTCTTTACTCTTGACACAACCCATAGTCAAGCCTGTGGAGAGAGGAGAAAGTTTAAGAAAGTTTTGGAGTGGCACTGTACAGAGTGCGGTGTTGGTCATGGAGTGGCACTGTACACTGTAGTAACCCATAGTAACTGACCACTAGTTAACGACTAACTGACTAGTCAACATGAATAGTCCTGCTGATACTAATGCCTACCCTATGCTACTGTGAAACCATCACATGCCATTCTAGGCCAAATGTTACTGCGGCTCAGAGACTCTGTTACTCTGTTGCACTGTAAAACTAGTTTGAGTCAATAGGTATGCAGTTATGATAACAGTTCTGCCAACCTCAGTTGAAAGTTACGGCAGCTAACATTACCTTAAGTCACCATGTTTACTGGTGTGAGAAGAACGGCGGGGGCATCATAACATTACATTACTCTAAATAAATGGGGGTGACAGACAGACAGGAATCTGAAACATCACATCTTGGAAAATTTGATTATATCATTAAGAATGTCCCCATGCCAAGCATAATATCAAACTCTGATGATGCTCCGATACAGCTCGTCGTAGCACAGATGCTACAGCTAGAACCCTGCAGGTGGACGAAGACCAAGCTAAATAGATTCAGCCGTAAAGAGGTAAATACAGTCATATATAGTAGTCTGAATAGAACTGGTGCATACTATTTATTTACCATTTGAAACGACCAGTAAACCAACACACATTTTAATATGTAGGCGTTGATAAAACTGCTGTGAGGCAAGAAATAAAAACGTTGTTTGTTATATATTATATATTTGTTCAATATATAAAAAGAAAACCAGCTTTAAGCATTATTTGTCTTGTTCACAAATAAAAGCATCCATTAAATATATAAAAGTAAGGATAAAGGGTTTCAGTTTTTTTTTTGCTGTATAATAATTCACAGTTCTATTGGCCTTCAGTGAAAGACTGACATGAGATGAAAAGTGTAAATTTACTATAAAAAAAGTCTTCTTTCTGGAGAAATAATTACCATCAAATGTAATCAATCTCAATGTATTGCAACAAAACTTGACTTTGAAAAGTGGTGGTGGGGAGAAGAGCAAGTCCCCAGTGGAAACAACTCTAATGCCCACTACACTGGAGCAGCTGCATCTGTGCTGACTTTGTGGACTGGAGTCGTGGGGGATCTGATGGGATAGTTTGAGAAAGGAGTGTGTAATCTCGCCCTGCTCCTGCTGCCAGGCCCGCATGTGCGAGACCACTACTTGGCTTGGCCGAACCAGCTGCACATGTGCACAGGGCTGAGGAATGTGAGCGAGGCCTTGAAGGAACAGGTGGCCCTGAGAGCACTGCAGGCGCCCTGCGGAGACACCACAAACGATCCACAGAACGGGAGCAAGAGCTCTCCATGTGTCTGCACAACTGAGAGAGAGAGAGAGAGAGAGAGAGAGAGAGAGAGAGAGAGAGAGAGAGAGAGAGAGAGAGAGAGAGAGAGAGAGAGAGAGAGATGAAAGCACAGAGATTCATGGGCGTACCACAAAGGGAGGCTATTGCGAAAGAACAGCTGACTGGTGATACAGTAACTGATAGCTTTCAGTTCAGAAGAATGAGGAACGTGCCTCACCATGTCTATATACAGACCATGCTCTGACACAATCACTCTCAGCCCTGGCTTCATAGCCACTAAGAGCCACACAGAACCTTAAAAGAAAGTGTGGGGGGGGGGGGGGGGGGGGGCATGGCAGAGGAACAGACTGGAAGAATAATTCCTGACCTTTTCAGAACAGGACACGTTTCCTCTGAAAAACAAAATGCAATACCATGACACAGGACCTTTGGTTACATCTGATCTTTGCTTGTTGCATATGTTCAAGTCCAATTCATATACAGTGGGCTTGTGATGACCTGTAGCTGTGAGCCTCATCCCACCAGAAGACGAACAGAACCTAATTCAGTAACATTGTGAGGGAGTGTGCTTTCAGCCTAAATACAGTCACGATCATGTGACATCTTAACACAAGCTAAGCTATGAGAAAAGAGCTCTTTAGCACGAGGGTGACTACCACAAAGACCTGGCGAAAATCGATTCAGTATTTCTTCACTTTTGTGAAATACACAACAACTAGAAAGGATACATACTGGGGTGGGAAGCATGATATTTTATTATTCAACAGAGATGCCAGGGAGTCATATTAGTAAGTCACAAATATTCTTGTAGATCTGAAAGATTTGGCATCGTTTCGCTGGGGCTAGTAATAGAAAACAATATTAATATAGGTTTATCTATATACTGTTAAGTTTTACTTTTTACTATTTTACATGATAACTCATTTGCATTGGTAGTTACAAATGGAGCAGAGAACACAAATGTCACTAAACTATTAAAACTAGGGCTGAAAGATATAAAATTCATTAAATCAATCAATCTGAAAGAATGCATTTTTTTTTATTCCAAGAGCTGCAATTTTTATTATAATATTATAGTCTTCAACAATGTTGAGTTCCAAGTTTTAAATAAAAGAAATTCAATCTAATAACATGGGTTGGTGAACTGCTTTTAGATTAATTTGACTAATCAGAAACAACCAAAAACCCATGTGCTGTGATATCACAACCACAATTAACCGGCAGGCTGTTGTGTCATTTAACTTAAAACAATACCCAAGTTAAGTGTTAACGCAGAATTTAAGCCTTCAAGCCTTAAGCCAGAAAAAAGTATATGTTGGGTTTCTTAGCCCAAAATGTCCTCAATGTATAGAAAAACAATTGCAACTAAAATCATAATCGCAATATTGGTCAGAAAAACTGCAATTATTTTTCCAAAATTGTTCAGCCCTACAGTAAACAGTAAGTCCATCCTTATGAAGGGTTTATGAATGTAAGTTTTTGATAAGCAGTTATAACAAAACACACCAGTGACCTGCTACCTCTGACAAAAAAAAAATAAAATATCTGATGAAGTTGACAAGCATAGTGCTGACTGATGGAGAACACAAAGTAAGACAAGTAACCAGCAAGATCTGAGGTTTATCCATATGCATGAATGCGGGTTCAGTATTTGGCAAACAACAGGTCACTTTTGCCCATTTAACTAATGTTATTCATTCTTAGGGTGTTTATGACCGAATTAATAACAATTATTAACCACTTTCAAACTCTTCTTTTTTGTTTACCCTTTTTAAAATCATTCAATATGAGACTGAGTTTTCCAGTTGGTATCTATGAGCTACGTCTAATATGAGTGGTGAAAGTGGAGAAAGAGAAGCATGTATGAATGGAGATGAGGACAGCGAGTATGTTAGAGAGAGAATAATGGCTATGAGAGAGGGGTGAGAGAGCTAGCATAGCAGAGAGTCATCTGCAGATGTGAGGACTACTGGAACACAATAGCAGCTCTGTCCCTATAGAGAAGAAGCATGAGCCGTGTGTCCACATCAGCCACACGCACACATGGGCCCCCTTTTACACTGCCCCAATGAACTCAGTGTGGACTCACTAGTCTACAGCACGTACACATACAGACATGAACTTAATACAACCTCACTCCGTTCTACATAAAGCCTCCGCTGCTGCACTGACACCTACACTATTGAATCAGATGCAGCTAGATAGAAGTGAACATGGCGTTAATTCAACACTGGGGTTTTTGTTTCGTTAGTGGTCATAAAATGTTACTCAATGGACCAAAAATGTATAAAAGAATATTAATAGAGCTCATATCACTTCTACAGTTTCATATTTGTGTACTGAAAGGGAATTTTGACATCTTAAATCATTAAATTGTCATTTAGAGTGGTATGTAGTGAGATACTCCACTGTAGGGAAACATAGTGAATGGTGGTGAAAAAAGTTTAACGCCTCTAAAAACTAGACACCAGATGCATTGTTTTACAACTGTTTTACAACTTTTTAGCCTAAAATACATATTTATAAATCAATTTATAGCACACACACACACACACACACACACACACACACACACACACACACAGGGCACTGTAAGGCAAAACGGAGCTTTTTTCAAGCTTTTTACCATCAGTATTTATTACAGTATTATAACATCACATTTAAAAACGTTAAAAAAAGAAAATGTGAGTAGGTTCACTGGGGGTTTGGACAGTAAATCATATCTGCTATATTTGAGCTGCAGTCATCATGACCCCTGGTCCCCGTCACCACCACAGTAAAGACATCAAACAGACAAAGTCTCCCTAGAATTGAGCATTTCATATCAAACCACTCAGAATAATTTTGTTTCATGCAGGAACTTGTAAAAATCGGTAGAATTCCTCTTGCACTTCCCTAAATATTTCTGAATCGCACCACAAAAACTATAGTGGATTCATGATGCACTGAACTGAAGCTGCACAAGATATCATTCTGAAATGGCGGATCTCTATTTGCGACTCAATTTGATTCAATAACAGTGGTGTGTTCACTGCAGCACTGTGATTGCACCACGATGACAGCAGTAGCATGTCACTGCCATAAATGCCATAGACAAATGAAGCATTTTGCCTCAGAAGCAGTAACCACAACTCTTCTCCACCGAATCACAGATGCTCATCCTTAGGAAAGGCTCTCTATAGGCTACAGCTGATCTATAGGTCAGAGCAAAGGGCAAACAGTTAGTTTCTGTTTTACATACAAGATTTTTTACATTATTTTGTTTATACTGTATTTAGGACTTTATAAAAATATTATTTACACTTGTCTTGTGTTTATTTTAGCCATTTGTGCTGATCTCTGAACTGCTATTACACACACTGTAAAGTTTGCTACATACATTTAAAATCAAAACAGTTTGGTTCAAGATGTCTCCTGAATGCCCCCAGCCATAACACAGATTTGCTAAAACCCAACACCTGCAAACTTGAACTTAAAGCTACAATATATGTATGATATGGTAATCTGTGGACCTCTGTGGTGGAAATGTGTAATCGCATGGGCAGAAGAACATTTTGTAACATCGGCCTTGCTTCAGATCCCTTCCCCTATGAGGATGGATCTGATGACTGCAGGCTCACTGAAAGAGTATTCATAGAGAACGCAGTCAAAGCTTGGTCAAAGACTTCATTTTAAACCTGTACACGTCATTATCACGTAAAGACATATGATGATGTCCGAAAAACAAACAAAAAAAATTCATAAAACCATCCCCTCTATAACTAGAACATTATTTTCAGCTTCAGTTATAACTACAATTAATACCAGGGATCCTTAAGGAGAGCCAGAAGTGGTTAAACACATTGACATAAATCCCTACTTATTTTATTATTATTTGTATTTATTGCAATAAGCATTTTTCTAAGCACTATCCAGACAAAAGCTTTTCAAATCCATTTTTTCAGATGTGTAAAACTTTGGCATATTACAGAACACAAATTTCTCTTTACCAAATTGGTAATGTTGACCAATCCTAAATGGAGGGGATTGTGATTCCCATTTAATCAAAATTTGTGTAGCCCTACAATAAACTGTTTGCTAAAGACTCATTCAAACTGAAGTGCGGTCAGAGATTTACACAACAGGACCAAAACAGAAATAAGTGTTGTAGGGTTCCGACACTGGCACTTCTCATACAGTATCTAAACTCAATAGCTACCTCGCAATCCACCTCATCGATTGAGCTAACAAACTAAACCCGACATGATCTAGAGCTATTACAGGCTTTAGGAGCTACTCTGTTCTTATTCTAAGACTGACCACTGAGTGCCCTTAGAACTGAATAACTGGATGTGGAGCAACACAAGTCTGTGTTGAGATCCTTGGGTCAAACCTCTCAATTTGAGTCCAGTACACATGTAATCCTCCTAGTTTAGCTGGCTAATCCCATTGCAGGACACTCAGTCCACAGAGATCAACAGCCCAAGCATCTCTCTTTAACTGACAAGTGACCACTGTTGAAACTAAATGAACATCAGGGGTCAGACAAGGGTCAGTGCTGGGAAAAGCATTAAACTGATTGAACTGATTTGCAAACAATGCAAACGCATTAGACAGTATGATGAACAGAAGAGACCATCTCTATGATGCACGGTCACAGTTTCTTTATTGCGATATTAGAACGTCACAACGTATTGTTACAGCCCTAATGACTACAGTTGAGGTCACATCATACACTGGAATCAGTGTACTGCAACATGACTAACCTGTTCATTAGAAACAAGTCAGAATTTTCCAATAAATAAATAAAAAGATATTGCATTTTTATAAGCAAATTAGCTTCTCTCTGAGTTCCTATATTTAAGAAGAGATAACTGAACTCGATACTGACCAGAGAAAAGTAGTGCGTCTTTTTTTTTAGTCAGGGTTTCTTACCCACTTAGTCCAAAGAACAACATATAGAAAGACTTTTCTTTCAAACACTGAGTGCGATTTAACATTGTTCTTTTCTACAGATTAAGGTCAAGGCCTGTTTGTGGCCAAGGACACCAGCAAATCCACTTTTCCCCCCAAACGCTGAATGTAGTGAACCAGACTGCCAGTTAGGTGTGAGAATAGCCTTTTCAAATAATGATTGAAACAAACAAACAAACAATCTTTCATGTTTACACTGCCATTAACAGCAATACAACTGTTGGCTTTTTAGACCCTAGCGAATGTGATCGGGTCACGCCAAGGACACCCAGCTTCACGCTCCTTCTTTTAAGGAACTCAGTGTCTCGTAAGGCACCTGGGGGCTGCTCAACAGCACATGATCAAGCATGACTGGACGACCACTCTTAGCACAGCCCCCAGGCTCCAAATCTTTCATGCTTTATGCAGCGCAGCAGGCTAGCAGGGATGTCCGAGATTTATTATGGTTACTCACTGTATAAAGTATAAGAAATGGGTAATATGACAAGGACTGTATTGATAGGACACAAAACCTTCTCCATATGCCCTCTGACAACACAGGCTGAGCATAAGTGACTGCCAAACAATAATCCCTTTGGAAGATTTCAGTGCAGGAACACAGTATGTGGCTGTGCTTTTGGGCATTTGCTGTAGGGATTAAGCACTAGGACTGTTTTTGTTAATACCAACAGGAGGAACGTCACTATATATGACAGTGAAAGGAATCTTGTAATCTATCCATGCAGATTTGACTAACCAGAGATTTTAAAAAGGTCAAGCAATAAAAATGGACCTGACAACAATAAACTACATATAGTTTTTCAAAAAATCCAAAAATCAACAGGAGAAAGATATTCTAGGAAGCTATTATCATTAATACAATTACCGACTAACAACTGCCAATTCATGAAAAGGTCCATTTTAATCAAGTCTAGTCATTTACCGTGACTGCCCTAATCAATAACTATTTTTCACAGCGCTTTGATTGCAAAAATACAATTATGGCTCCTCAGTCTGCTACAGAATCATCCTGACAGCACTGAAAACCTCAGAGTTCCATGAACAGATTGTTTTTACGTTCTAGACGCAGTTTTATCATCTTCGATTTATTAGAACAGCATGGTCATTATTCATGCAGCTTTAATTTATTACCACCACATAACTGTTTTGATATTTGAGCTCCAAATCATTCTGAAAAGGACTTTAACCAGCCCCTAGATGATGAAATTATAATCCATTAAAAAAAATTGTGGCATTCTGCTTCCCTGCATGTGGTTATACGGTGCAACAGATTTTTAATGCACACCGGATGAACTAGAAATATTGCTTTGTGAGGCAGACCCCTTGCTCCACATAGACTAAGCCAACATCTCACTGCCTTAATGCAATGTTTGAGAGTGATGTTGCTGCTACTGCAGGTAAAGCTCTGAGCCACTATATTTCCATGACAGTTACAGCCATAAACGGGCGTGACGTCTACTGTTTATCACACTGCCCTTTCAGAGGATATTTGAGTTTGTTTGCCTACAGCAAAGCATACACCAATACTGTTTTCTCACAGCCAACACATTTTCCAGGGTGCCCCCAAACTTCAACTCCTGATCTTTCCATTGTAGCCACTGGGCAAAATGACCAATATGCCATGCTTATATATGCATATGACTTTGTGTAGCCCTGGTTCATCTTATAAAAGAAACAAACAAAAAACCTACAAAGCACCTTTGGCTTTATGTTAACATCAGAAATCTAACAAATGTGACAACATTAACTGGATGGCAGTTAACAGCTTTCTTTGTAAACCAGGTTCAGACACGTGCAAACGTGTGGCATACACGTGAAAGCGTGATGTTTATGACCACCAGCATGAAACATCTGGAGGACTGGAGAGGCTTACTTTTCAAAAAAGGACAAAGAAAATCATACAAAACAAATATGTAGAAGGGAAAAACGTTAGTGAAATATGTAGAAGCAAATGACAATGCTGTCACCGCTGCCACCGTGTTAGTCTTTCCTGGAGTAAAAGTTTCTTTATATACACACGTTTAGTCAAGTGAAAAGCTATATTTTTTCATGTGACTGATGCCAGAAACATCATGGAAAAAAAGGTTATGAAAGCAACATAAGTTGCCAGTGTGATATAACCTGGGAAAAAGTGATCCACTGCTAGACTGAAAATTTGAAGTTAGATCAAACTCAGCCCAAAGTTAACTGGCTAAGCTAGAAATAGCTTTGTGAGACAGACCTCTGGCTCCAGCTGCAGTACGTTAAATGAAAACATAAAATGGACCACCAAAACTGCTATGTACCCATGTCACACACACACACACACACACACACACACACACACACACACACACACACACACACACAGAAGGAAGGCAATCTATTTCAGAAGAAGATAATCATTCAATTATCACAAGCTCACATCACTAGGCATGTAAAAATGCATCTGTTCTGTATGGTTCAGTGCTAAAGGCCATGATGTGATGCTATCAACCCACACTGAACCTAAAATTCTGTTTTTAGAGCACTTTACAAAGAAAATGTCTGTCTTTCTTTTCCTCTTCAATGTTTTGTGGTCAAAGCTGAAAGATAGAAATTACAGGGTTTTGTTGAAGCAAAGAGCTTGAACGAGAAGAGATTACTGTAAACTGTAAAAATTGTTTGAAAGTTCAGGTCACGTCAATTATATGTTAGCGAGTGAATCGCATCAAGCTGTATGCACGAATGCCAAACACTGAATCACTGCGTTATGAAATTGTACTGTGACAAATGCCCGAGGCTGATACTGATGAGGGAGAAGTTTTGCAGTTATCTTGCCCACACAGAACTACATTCCCACAGACAGAGAGCAAAAACCGTGACTAAAGCTCTTAAGCCATTTTAAGCAGATAATGGATGGAACATTAATGAGCTAATTTACATAATTATACAAAAGTACATCTGGCAATAAGAAAAAGGTACGACTGTAATCAGGGTCAGGTTACTTCTCCTGAACTCATGCTTATGAGGAGAGCCTGCTTGATGATTTCATATCCGTTGTAGTTACTCATTACTAAGACCTTTGTATTGACTCAGAGTGGGTGGTGCCAGAGCAATAACTCTTGTGAGTTGTGAGAGGGCAAATACCCAGTAGTTACACATCAAACAGCTGCCAGACCAGTTCAGATGAACACAAAGAATATTAAAACTTTGCAGGATCTGCAGTATGTGACTCAAACCAACCCAGAAATCCCAGAACATGCGGTACAAATGAGGCATGGTCAGAAAGTGATTACTAAATAAATGGTATGGATCACAGGGATGTAACACGTGGGCCTGCCCACATGGGTCATGTCTCCAGGCTTTAGTTTACAGTTTCAGATGGTCAATCACAGGGATATAGTGATTCACCTTGGGCCAATAATATATCAAACTTCATAAATATTTTAAATATAAAGGTGCAAATATTATGCAAATAATCACTTTGATCTCATGTTCCACGTTTTTTTTTTTGTGTGTGTGTGTGTGTGTGTGCTTATTTAACCATTCCCTTTTGAAATTTGGCCAATATTTCGGTTTTCTACCAAACGAACACAGAGAATCATAATCAGTGGATGTTACATGAATTATGTAACACTAGTGCAGTTTGTAATTACATTATCAGGAAAAATGATCGAGTAAAGCTCTGTAGTGCTTGCATGTGATCCTGAATTAGTTAATAAACAATATTGTTTATTGCGATAATTCAGACAATAATCGGGTGTCTTAATTTATGTTGCTGCCAAGCTCAGTGACAAACATTTTCAGTTAGATACAATTTTCAATGTGTTAAAGTATGCCTTGAATGTACAGATCATGTACTACACACTGTTTGAAGCATGTGCTTATGCAAAATCATGATCTTACTAAACAGTGTGACTGCGCTGTAAGCTACACAACAACCACAATTAAATTTGGTGCAAAATCTATTAATTCTGACACAAAGCATTCTATAACTTATTATATAACTTGTTTCAATTGCTCTACATCTTTAAATGTAAAGACAGTACATGAGAGTCCATCAGAGGTGTTTTTTGGCAATGTTATTTTACATTTTAATACTGTTTCGAATTTTTCGAAACAGGCTGTTACGCTGTTAAAGCGGATGTTCCATTTAAATTTGGGTTTTTATATATAAAAAATATATATATATTTATATATATATATAAAAAAACAAATTTAAATGGAACATCCACTTTAACAGCGTAACAGCCCAATTTCTTATGTTAATCTACATCTACAAGCTGCCCATAGATGTAAACTGTGTTTAATCCTGCTGGTGGGTCACCTAAATTCAGAACACATGGTGAGGGAGGAGAGACCTTAAATAACATCTACAAAAGAAAGGGCAGGGCTTTGGGTAAGAGCCTATTGAAACCACTGAAGCCTGCCCTGCCTTATCGGTGATGTCAGCGACACTGAACTAATGACGCTTCCATTCCGCCTTGGGTAAATCACATTACACAGTGATTGCTCGACCCACATTCTAATGAAGTGCACTTCTCAAAGGCTTCAGAGTACAAAAGTCAAAAATTAACTCTGACAGTTGCAAGATTATCTGTTCACTGTTGATGAGATAATATGAGCCTGCTTTGTTAGAAATGGCAGTGCCATTTGCCTTAATGAGTGGAGAATGACTAATGCAGCTCAACTCTGCAAGACTGTACAGAGACCACTTAGAAGCTCTATTACAGAACACAGCTGAGACAACAGAGCAAACACAACGCATGCATGCGTGCACATCCACACATCCCTGACAATGATCCACACATTACAATTCTTTAGGAAATGATTCAGTGATCCTTGGAACCTCAGATTTCACCAAGGAGGAAGCAGAGTGGAGCACAGCCAAGAAAAATAATACAAAAAGCAGTATGGGGGAGATACAACCAGTCATCTAGGACAACTGTTGAAATTCTTAAGGTATGAGTTTTTTTATATTACCTTTACAGTGAAGATATGCAACAAATAGCACCACACAAAGCTAATTAAGTATTATATGCTAAGCCTTCCTCCTCCTGTACTGTAGTCTGACAAGTGGCCAAAGAAAACACCAAATTGGAAGTTAAAGGGGGAAAAGGAGGGTGAAAGCAAAAAAAACAAACTCTTGCAGTAAGCTATTACCATTTAGCAGCTTTTCATGCACACTGCACATGGTGGCCCTCAATCAGCCAGGCCCTGGTTCAAGCCTAGAGAATCCCCAGCTTCTCAGCCAATACTGATACCTCAACGGCCTGTAACATATAGAATACTTAACAGAGGCAGAACGTTTGTCAACCAGTCTGACTGCATCACAACCGTTAAAAAAAAACTGAATATTATGTGTTGAAATTGCATTTAAGTCACTGCCTTCAGATCGATGCATAACAATGCATCCTTACATATCTGACTCACACAAACGGTTGAACATCCAGGGCACCGGACACCGCATAACATGAGAGACAGCTCCATGTGCCAGGACTACAGCACCAGCCAGGCCAGATTAAGGTCCTGAAGCCACTGGTTTCATGCATTCCAACCAGCAAGGGTGTAGGTGTGGGTATGACCGTTTATACTCAGGTATGGACATGGACTGAGTATTAGAGCATGTTTTTGAAATTTGAGCAAATTTGACACACCAAACAAAGGGCCAACAAGCTGTGTTTACTTCAAAAGCTGAAACAAACAAGGTTTATGGTTGACTGAATATCTATCCATATGGATCAACATCAGGTAACTGCCAAAGCCGCAACAGGATGAGGCTTGTGATGTTTCCTCCTGGTCCGTCCTGTCACAATTACTGAATTATTACTTAAATCAATTATTTAACCTGATCAATTATTTCCCCCTAGTTATGAGCTCATATCGCAACAGAATGTGACTGTGGGTGCATTTTTAGCCACTGGGTAGAGGCAAATGTATATAAATAAAACAAAAATATATGTCCAAGACATTATTTGTCTTGAGGAAAAAAAAAAAAAAGGTTCTCATTTCTTACTGGTGCTGTAACATCTTTAGAGGGTAGCGCTGAGTGTTTATTCAAGCGGTGTCTGTCTACAGTTAGGCTCAAGTAAATATTGACAGCTGGAAAGCAAGACATTTTGGACACTTTAGGTTTATGAGTTTCATACAGTAAAAAAGTTAAATTGATAATCGCCATTATTTACACGGCAACTAATCACCAGCTGCAATGTCATGATTGTGACAGGCCTATCCGGGATGAGCAGCCAGGTAGTGCTTGTTCAGAACAACAGCTTGATTAGAACACATTTAACTCCGCAGCACTCACAGACCAGACAGGGCTCCGCGACACTACGATGTTACATAACAACGAAAGACAAGGGCGCCTAATCCCTGCGGCCCTGCTGCCAGTCACACGTGCACCATGTGCAGTTTTCACCTGGAAAGCTTCACAATGAAACCGTTGGTTCGGCATAAAATCACAATTCCCCTGATTACTCCAAACGAAGCCAAGATGTGTTCAGTGTCCAAAGCTTGCCTCTCTACTTTAGCACTGACCTTACGAGGCTAGTAATGCAAGTTAGGGTTAGCAATGCAAGTGATGCAATCTGAAAAGCCACCAAGCATCAAACAAACCACCAATGGCTGCTATGCCATTTTTGATCTTTTTTTTTTTTAAAGCATTATATGCCTGCAGTCCTATAGTGTTATGAAACCACATGAGTACATCTATTTGAGATTTCTTTTCAGTCTGTAGAAGTATATGTGGCACATGTGAGGCATGAGGTTTGCTAATGGGTAGGTGTAAACAAGCATAAATTGTTAGCAGAGATGATGTTCACAATGTTGAAGTCATATTGCTATTGGCAGAACACAGGAATCGGAAAGATATTTGGATTTTATTGATATTTTGAATCAATTATATTTTCATTGTACTTTGTAAAAAACAAAACTGAGCATTTTACTGCCTTTGTAACCTTACAAAATAAGGCATATACTTCTCTGTAATGCTAATCCCAGTGGATCTGGCCCTAATTTGGCATTTTATAAACATGTATGTATCAAACCTACTAGCTAGTAGGTTCACATGGACCTTCTAACTTCCAGTGCATCTCTGCTTGTTAGTAATAGCAGCCTCTTAGCTTTGGGGTAATGGGAAAATAAGCTATGTTAAATTTAGTGCAAGTTTAATATTTGGCAAAATCATTGGTTTAAACCACAGGGTATAAACCCTGGTCCTGGAGTACCCCCTGGCCTGAACATGAAGTGTTTCCTGCTCTAAAACTCCTACTTCACCTCAGGAAAAGCTTGCTTATTAAACTATTGGTTGGACTGGATGTGTTGGGTGCAAGGAAAAAAAAAACAGCAAGGGGCAGGAGATATTCCAGAACCATGATTGGGAACTACTGGTTTAAAAAGAGATGTTTCAATTAATCCTGTATGTGGACAGTAAAAAGGCCTGCCATAATATATTGCGCCGTCAATCTAGCAAGACGGAAGCACTAAGCTTCTGGGAACTAAGCGCAAAGCTGAATCACCCTGAACCATAAACTGAATCACTGATTTCACAGTGCTCTCTCACAATATTTCACATTTGAGTCGCACTACGCCAGACTGGGCTGAAGTGGAGAAGCTGCTCTGCTCTGAGAATGCTGTGTTTGTAAATAGAGAGCTGGGTTGCGACTGGCTGCAGCACTTTAAGTGTAACTCTGTAACTGCGCTGGCATGCTCACAGCACTGCAGAATGGTCTAATCGCCATGGCATCCTGCCGCTGCTGCCAATCAGAGCCAAGCAAAAGGGGGGGCACCAACTTCCTTCCGAGTCCATTCATACCACAAAAGCCACCTGCTGTGCCTGTCAAAGACTGGAACGAGGGAGTGAGGGAGAAGACGGAACATGAAAAAGGAAAAAATGAAGCAGAAAATGAGGGAAAGAGAATTGGTGAACTCTTTCTAATGCAATGCATTATGCAGAACTTTAAAGTAAAAAGGTTTGCTATAGGAGCACATGACATTCTGCCACACTTTGACAATTTAACCATTCCTAAAAAGTTCTGAGCATCATTCAACATGGACCTACTAACGCCTCGATTCCCTTAACACAAACTCTGTCTGACACGACTATCCTAAATCACTGTCCAGTCCAGGGGTGCTGAGTTCTAGACCTCGAGGGCCAGAGTCCAGCAGAGTTTGGTAATTTTCCTGCTTAAAATACACCTGATTCAAGTCAGCAGGTTAGCTACCAGGTGTAGTAGGTGTGTTGCAGCAGGAAAAGGACCAAAGGGCACTGGTCCTAGATACTAGAACTGGTCTAGTCTGCCCTGAACAGTCTCACTTATAAAGACTTTGCTGTTCCAAATCAACTCATGAAGCACAAAACAATGAGCCAATTCACAGAATCAGGAACACAAGAGAAGGTAAAAAACTGCTCTAACAAAAACGCTGTTGGTGAAGGGTAAAATGGCTGGATCTCACAAGTAACTCCTTGACTCTCCTCCATTCCTTCAGCCTGTGAGCCAGAAATTGATCAAAATCCACCATCTTCAAGCAAGTATCAATTCTTTATATGTACTCGGCAGAGGGGGAGGTGAATACAGATTCCAAGGAGGCTACAAGTCAGGCCTCTGGAAGACCTTTGTGTTTATTCTTTGCCTGCCTTCGTCTACACCATTCTTCTGTTCACGGCTCATTAGATTTAAAGTTGGGTTGTCGGAACTGTTTACCAAAGAGCGCCTCTACAAGCTTTGCTTGTCCCAGATCAGACTACCCGTCTGCTCTACAGGACCATGTCATTGGCTTGGCCAAATCATTGGCATTGATTTGGATAAACTGGAAATTTGGGGAGGGGGTATCATCACAGGTTATCCTTGTTGTCAAACTGTGAAAAGATCTCAAAAAAGGAAGACCATTCAGAGGCCAGAAGCAGTGAATGGTGAACATTTCAATGAGTGGAAACTGATCTGCACACTGGAACTGGCACAGTTCACTCTGCTGAGGGAGGGAGGAAGGACTCGGCACCCAATGAGGGTGAGGTTGTGCTCACAGGATTATGGCAGGGGGGGATTACGCTGGCTCTTGTGCACCCTTGGACACACAAATAGCATTGTTTTGAGAGAAAATTGATGAAATGATGCACAGCACGGTACAAGCAGTGCTGTCACCAAGTTGGTAAAGACTTCAGAGGGCCAAAAATGTTTGGCTTTCTGGATGACAAAGACAAAAGCGGAGCTGGGAGAGAACATAAGCGTTGAAAAAAAGGTTACAGAGTCTGAAATTCCTGAATTTTATAAAACGCAATCAGTGCAAAGCATTCCCCAGGACTGCCATCAGCCCTACATGCAAAAACTAGTCGTCTTCCTTATCCAGCGGTAGCAGCAGCAAAATAAAGGGCTAAGTAACCTATGAAGTCTGGGAACAACTGACCAAGGCCTCACGTCGATACTTCTCACACAAAGCTGAGGGAAACATGGATAGAAAAGGTTATTGGAAGACCTCGCTAAGCTCACCAGGGCTTGGCCGCTTGCCTTTACATGGAAATCACGAATTCAGACTTGAAACTTGGAAGAGCCACGTTTCAGCTCGTCGCCGAGTTACACACAACCGACGCCGACAGCAACCGCGCTGCTCGGACCGTTTTCCAGTTTGTTAGTTTTAACACAATAAAACAGCTCAACGCGGCGCTTCCCTCGAAAATAACACGGCGAATTAACCTCTGCTACGGCGTTTTCGCTTCCAACCATTTTAGATAAAGCACCCAACAACACCTAAGCGAGGCCAGGCAGGCCACTCCACTCACTCCACAGCAGCCACACTTCGGCCAACATGGAGATTCCGTTTTCTTACCTTCACGCGTTTAAGGTCTTCCTTTCCCGCGGTCACATACGACCACCACAACTTCAGCTAACAGTACCAGAAGTGCAAGAGAGACTCAGAAGTCGTTTGGCAGCTACAAAGTGGAAGTCCCAGCCTGTCCCATTCCCTTTTTTCCACGCTTCCCACGACCAGCCCGGGCAGAAGGAGGAGAGAGAGGAACAGATTGTTGTGCTCAGTTTTTGAGGAGAAAATCCGAGAGCGGTTTATCAAATCCAGTCACGTCACTCGATATTTGTTACACAGTCCAAAGCCAGAGGATAGAGGGAGTAATGGAGACCGAGCAGCGAAAAACAAAACCCTTTTAAACCGGAACCGGTATGGCTGGGCTACATGACAAAAGGCAGCCTGAGGAGAAGAGAGGAGTCCCTGCAGTTGGAGCTCATGCCTCCTCCTCCTCCTCCTCCTCCTCCCCCCCCCCTTCTCTCTCTCTCTCTTTCTCTCACACACACACTTGGTCTAACTTGCATCCCACAACATGGCCGCCATGCGCCGTCTCTCCTGCTCAGAGGCGGGAATGTCAACACGACGAGCCTGAAGGGAGAGAAGCCAGGATGTTTGTGTGGGATTTGCGAAAGCATGAATATCGCAGTTTTTGAGCTCGAGTGAAACCGACACACGTTTCTAATGGGGAGCTTTTTAACGGGACTGAGATTTAAACTGGTCTTTGGCGCCCTCTTTCGGTAAAATGTGTGTAGCTCGGTTATGCTGAAACTGCTTAAAGGCCTTAATCCCATAGCAGACAGGCCACAGGAGAGAGCTTTTCCACATCACTGGCCGTTTCCAGGGGTTGTATGTTGTGTTTGGATGATGAAACGCTGGTCAGCAGCAATGGAAGTTAATGTGCTGATCACCACCAAAACTAGCATAATAGTATTTTATGCTGGTATGCTGGTCAACTGGTGGTGACTATATAAACCAGATCCAGATCAGCAACAGACCAGCGTGAAATGCCTACTGGTCTGTGCTGTTTTTTTTTCAATAGTGGACGGATGGACGGACAGACACCTAAGTTATATTAGATGAAATAATTCATAGAATGTCCTGTAGGTGTCAACCCATATGGTTAAAATGTTTTTTTTGTTTCTTTGTTTCTTGTTTTTTTTGGAGGTATATGTAGTTGTATAAGACTGGGATATGCTAAATCTAGACTAATTCAGGTTCCTTATGGACTTTGGCCTTTAACATCAAGATTCCTGTTTCATTAGATGTGTTAGCCTGAAAAACACAATATGATCAGATTGCGGGTGGTGGGGTGGCAACATAGCTGTACTGCTGTATGTGAAATTTTGTCATCACTTTTATCACCGCATATAAAAAAACAATGTTAAAGTAGCTGCATTTGGAAATGTATATGCACTCGAGCACACAGCACCATTGATGCGCCCTAGCAAAGACACTTTTGCTCCTCAAGCTTACCTTTTGCCATTTGACTGTGTGAGACTGACCGTTAGCACCGTAGCTGCTAAACACAGTATGAAATATGGATTCTTTATGATGTAATTTGTATGATTATTAAAACATATATCACAGTAAAGAAAATCCAAATGGGACAAATGGCTGTTGTTGCTAATGCTTTTAATGGTAGAACTGTGCTAGACAGGTTTCAATTACTTTGTACAGATTGGAGGCTTTGAATAGAAGCTTTCTTGTCTCTAGAGGGCAACACCTATGCATGTTCACAATGTGCACTGTCACATTTTTCAGCTGAGATATCTCAATGTCATGATGCACTGTTACACCACTACTAGACAGATGGCTGGATGAGCTTTATTCTTCCCCAAGGGGAAATTTGGATATGGCAGGAAAAGAGAAAATGCACAAATGACACATGCACAGTGAGAAGACATCAGTGCATAAACGAGGAGTGCAGAAGCCAGCATCAGCTGAGACCTTCACGTTCAGTGCTGTGTGGAGAATATGGGGTAATGGATTAGTGCACAGTGTGTGCAGAATTCCAGTGGTGGATGCTATATGTTTACAGTTACATGGAAAGATTCTTGTTTGTTCTGTCCTTCTGCACTGTTCTTCTAAAATGTCAAGCCTTCTCTGACACTTTGGAAGAAGAAGGAACAGTTTATGAGAGCAAGCAAAAACTCTGTGGATGTATAGCAGTTTAAAAGATGTGATATTGCCTTGTAGTCGGTGGCGTAACTTCTGGAGGGAAAGTAGGCAATCTCATAGGGCCCATGAAGTGGGGGGCCTGCAGTGACCTCCAGGCCCTCTCCAATCTTTTTTGGGACCCTTGTATAGATCCATATAAAATACCTCACTTGTTGGCTTCAGTCAGACAGAACTGATGTCTGTTTATCTTTTATTCATACTGCATCAAATCCGTGATTATCACTTTCAAACGGATCCTTCAACCTGCAACACCATATATTCACTATTTGTCATTCAAAATCTTATGTTTTATAAAATCAAAGTGGCCACATTTAAATAAACATCTGTATTTAGTCAAAATATGTATGTCTCATAGGGTTCTCAGGAACCTAGGTACCCTTATTATTTGGCCATGGTGATATCAAAGAGCTAAATAGGACGGATAATTATGGCGATAGGTGCTCTAATGTTAAGGTGCTAGTGGTTGGAGTGGCATGCCTTTAAAGCAGTTTTTGCAGATCTACTTTCCTGCAGCTTCAGTTTCAACCTGCATCTAATCATGTTGCACCCCCCATCCCCAGCCAACACATTCTGATGAAAGAAGTGATTTAGCTGAAGCAGATGTAGATTGTAGCAGATTGTAGTTGGAACTGGACTCCACAGGAAGAATCACCAGGACCAGGGTTGCTGACCACCATCTTGTTTGGGGTGGTACAATAGTGAGTAAACAAGCAAATTATGTTATTCCATTCTTTGAAAGTAATATTTGGAAAGTAGGAGTACTGACTGCTACTAGGCTTATATGAGGATACGAAAGTATACTTTCATAAAATGTGCTTTTTCAAGGGATCTTTACTAAAGATATGTATAAAACCATGAACATTCAAAGAGCCATCTGCCTGCTTAAAAGGGTTCATCTATTTTTATGAGCTTGACATCGTAACGGTAGAAGAATCAATTTTGGTGCTATATAGAACCATTTTCAAAAAGTTTCTGTACAGAACCACATACAACACCTTCTCCATCAATCTGAAGGAGAAAAAGAACCAAGCAAAGAACCATTTAAGCATGAAGATGGTCCTTTGAGTGTTCATGGTTCTATAAAAAGCCATTGTCTTTATTAACCCCTTAAGTGGCCATGGCCCTCTGACAGGCCCAAAATACTATTACACACTTAATAAATATTAAGCCTTAGTATGTAACAAGCCTGAGATTTTAAAGGGTTAAAAAATCTCTGAAGAGCCTTTTTTTAAAGAGTAGTAGTACTGCTGCCCATAATAGCCTAGTTACACCACTACATGTAAAACAAATACTGTCTTACTTCTACTCACACAGTGAGCCATAAAGTAGATTGCCAAGATTTTTGGAATCAAAACCTGCAGACACTGTGTAAATGAAACACATTCCAAGCCAAGAAACAGTTGGAGTTTGTGATATTATGTACTCTAGTATCACACGACAGTAATATCACTCTCGGTCCCTTCTGTTTGTATTTCTGCCAGTTTTCCTTCAAGTGGCCACTGTTGCTCAGTTCAGGCTTTTGCAGGTCAGTTTCACTGATCTGGGCGCTGATGGCTGCCAGCACCAGAAACCTTCCAGCTACTGGCAACAGCACTGTCAAGCATGTCAACTCTGCTTGCTAGACTTACGAGACGTAACAACGAAAGCAGTCGCTTAGCTGCTGTGTCACTCAGTGATGAGAGAGGCTGCAACCACACAGACTGTGAATGGGCTAGGGACCAGGCCATCCTGCCTTTCTAACGAGAACAAAACCAATGAACCCCTTTCATGTTTATAAATAAAACCCTTGCACTCACCCAGTTGTGCCACCTCTAACAAACTCAGACAGGCATTCAGCGAGTTGGCAGATACCTAGAAAAAGACATGGCCAGCTGGGATTATTAGAAAAGCCTAAGAGAGAGTGTGGAGATGGCCCGAGCTATGAACTGCATCTCGATACAAGATCTGTGAAGAATTTCTCTGATTTGTTTCTTATTAATAATGAACACAAGTCTGGTCGTACAGCAGGGCACTGAAGATGTCGTAATAGTACACAGTGATGTGGTTTTAATGCAGCTTTAAGCATTTCAGTGGAGATTAGTGTGCATATTACAGTATTGCTCAGGGTTGCAGATGTGAAAATAATCAGTTTCATCCTTGGAGCTTTGACCAAAATACGCAGCAGGAATTAGATAGTGAGTTGTTAAGTTTGAGGGTCATGTGGCACCACAAAATTACAAGGCTTGTATCCTAGAGCACTGCTGTATTTAGTGTATTATGTTGTTATATGGGTTATGTAGAGAAATGCAAATTACTAGCCAGTTGGGAAGAAGGAAAAAAAAAGTTTATGCAGCAGGCAAAGAACTGTGCATACAATATTAAAGGGGAATGCATTTCAAAAATACTGCAAGAAATGGTTTATTCTGAGAAATGGTTAATCATAGAGAAACTTACAAATTTCTTTACAGTGGAGGTGATAGGAACCAGGTGTCACCAAGTCTACAATGCAGAAATAGCCATTTTATTTATCACCACCAATGAAGCTACACTGTGTCTTTGGAGCTTTTATATGTATTTTATATATAATTATATGTATTCATATGTTTTTTGAGTACAACTCCATTTCTAAAGAAGTTGTCACACTGTGCAAAATGTAAATAAAAACAAAATGCACAGATGTGCAAATGATTTAAACCCTGTTTTTCATTGAAAATAGTACAAAGACAACAAACCAAATGCTGAACCTGAAAAGTGTATTGTTTCATGCCCATTTTGAATTTGATGCCAACAACATGTTCCAAAAAGGTTGGGACGGTAGTGACAAAGGGTGGTAAAGTTGTGTAACGCTAAAAAAACCAGGTGGTTGATTACAAACAGGTCAGTAATATGATTAGGTATAAAAAAGCATCCCTGAGAGGCTATCAGAAGTAAAGATGGGGAGGGGTTCACCACTCTGTGAAAGACTGCTCAAGCAAATAGTGCAACAATTCCAGAATAATCTCAATGTAAAATAGCAAAGAACTTTTCTGTTTCATCATCTGCGGTACATAATAACATTAAAAGATTAAAAGAGAATCTGGAGAAAACTCTGTACGTAAGGGACAAGCCCAAAAATCAGTATTTGCTGCCCGTGATCTTTGGGCCCTCAGGTGGCACTGCATTAAAAACAGATATTATTCTGTAGTGGAAATCACTCGATGGGTTGAGAAACACTTTTGAAAACCATTGTCTGTGTAAACAGTTTGTCACTGCATCCACAATTTGTTAAATAGTCCAAACTCTAAAATGCATAAGAAAAACCATATATAAACAGGACCCAGGAATGCTGCCACCTTCTCTGGGTCCAAGCTCATTTAAAATGGACAGGGGGGAGTGGAAAAGTGTCCTGTGGTCAGACGAATCAACATCTGAAATTCTTTTTGGAACTCATGGACACTGTGCACTCCAGGCTAAACACCAATCAGCTTGTTATCAGTGCAGAGTTCAAAAGCCAGTATTGATGATGGTATAGAGGTGCATCAGTGCACATGGCATGGGTGATGTGCACATCTGTGAAGGTGCCTTTAATGCTGAGCAATATATGTTTTGGCAAAATATGCTGCCATCCAGATGCCATCTTTTTCAGGGAAGGCCTTGATTATTTCAGCAAGACAATGTCAAACCACATTCTGCATGTACCACAGCAGCATTGCTGTGTATTAAAAGAATCCAGGTGCAAAAGTGACCTACCTGCAGACCTGTCACCACTGAGAACATCTGACGCATTATGAAATGAAAAATAAGACAAAGGAGACACCAAAGTGTTCAGCAGCTGAAATTCTATATCAAAGAGAAATGGGTAAACATTTCACTTTCAAAACTACAGCAGTGTCCCCTCAGTTCCCAGAAGTGTTGTTAAAAGAAGAGGTGATGAAACACAGTGTCAAACATTCCCCATCCCAACTTTTTTGGAACATGTTGTTGGTATCAAATTCAAAATGGGCATATATTTTAAATTTAAAATTTTAATAAAATTTAACAAATTTTAAAAGTTAAAAGTTTCAACATTTGATATGCTGTCTTTTAATTATTTTCCTTTAAAAGCATGATTTGCATATCATTGCATCCTATTTTGACAGCTGGGATAGGCTCCAGCACCCCCATGACCCAGAAGGAGAAGTGGCTTAAAGGTGTGTGTGTGTGTGTTGTGTGTGTATGTGTGTGTGTGTGTGTGGGGCGGGGGGGGGAGGGGGGGGGGGGGCACAATGAGCACAATGCTCAGGATGCTGACTGCTGATTTATGATTGTCTATTAAAGGGGGATTTTAAATTCAACCATTCAATTCAGTTTGAATTTATATGCCCAGTGCTTTTTACAGCTTTATAAAAGTCTGATTCTGAGCCCCACGTGGGCAAGCCAAGAATAATAGTAGCAAGGAAAAAAATCCTCTTGTCGAAATTAACGAGATTTTGAATGTTTATGGTTCTATATACTAGAACCACTGTCTTTACTAAAGAACCCTTAAAGAACCATCATTTTTAAGAGTGTATTTTAGCCTTGTAGCTCCAGCATTAAAATAAAGAAGCAAACTTCAGACACCAAGTATGCCTTAAGTGATCATCTTTGTTTGGGGTTGGGGAAAGAACAATCACTTAACTCGGTGAAATTTGATATGACTTTTTGTTTATGTCCACTTGGAAAGTCAGATTTGAAGAAATCAGTTATTGTTTTATGGGACTTCTTTCTTTAAATTCTTTAGCCCTCACTCACAGCAGCCTACAGTGGTCTCAAAGCAAATCTATTAATCTGCTCAGAGTCTTATGATTTTTTTTTTATCACCACTTGCAGAGAATGGCCTGAGCGAATCATAAAAAAAAGCAGTGCACTATATTTTTATTGTGTTTGTTTTGATACAGGTTAGACCCAGAAGGTAGCGCTGTTGCCTCACAGCAAGAAGAGCCTGGGTTCCATTTTTTAAATTTGCATATTTTCCCTGTGTCTGTGTGCATGCAGGCAGGCCAACTGGAGATATTAAACTGCCATGGGTGTGAGTGTGTGTGTAACTATGTATGTCTATGTGTCTGCTCCGTGATAGACTGGCAGCCTGTGACCCACAAGAACAAGCAGGTTACAACCCCAATTCCAATGAAGTTGGGACGTTGGGTAAAACATAAATAAAAACAGAATACGCTGATTTGCAAATCCTTTTCAACCTATATTCATTTGAATACACTACAAAGACAAGATATTTAATGTTAAAATGGAGAAATATTATTGTTTTTTTGCAAATAATCACTCATTTTGAATTTGATGCCTGCAACACATTCCAAAGAAGTTGGGACAGGGGCATGTTTACCACTGTGTTACATCACCTTTCCTTTTAACAACACTCAATAAGCGTTTGGGAACTGAGGACACTAATTGTTGAAGCTTTGTAGGTGGAATTCTTTCCCATTCTTGCTTGATGTACAACTTCAGTTGCTCAACAGTCCGGGGTCTCTCGGTGTCGTATTTTGCGCTTCATAATGTGCCACACATTTTCAATGGGAGACAGGTCTGGACTGCAGGCAGGCCAGTCTAGTACCCACACTCTTTTACTACGAAGCCACGCTGTTGTAACACGTGCAGAATGTGGCTTGGCATTGTCTTGCTGAAATAAGCAGGACGTCCCTGAAAAAGACGTTGCTTGGATGGCAGCATATGTTGCTCCAAAACCTGTATGTACCTTTCAGCATTAATGGTGCCTTCACAGATGTGCAAGTTGTGATGTGAACTCGTCAGACCACAGGACACTTTTCCACTTTGCGTCAGTCCATCTCAGATGAGCTCAGGCCCAGAGAAGAGTTTTAACTTGTAGATGGAGCGACAAACTGTGTTCACTGACAATGGTTTTCTGAAGTGTTCCTGAGCCCATGTGGTAATATCCATTACAGAATGATGTCAGTTTTTAATGCAGTGCTGCCTGAGGGATCGAAGGTCACGGGCATTCATTCAATGTTGGTTTTCTGCCTTGCTGCTTACTTGCAGAAATTTCTCCAGATTCTCTGAATCTTTTGATGATATTATGGACTGTAGATGATGAAATCCCTAAATACCTTACAATTGCACATTGAGAAACATTTTTCTTAAACTGTTGGACTATTTGCTCACGCAGTTGTTCACAAAGTGGTGAACCTCGCCCCATCCTGGCTTGTGAACGACTGAGCTTTTCCGTGATGCTCCCTTTATACCCAATCATGACACTCACCTGTTTCCAATTAACCTGTTCACCTGCAGAATGTTCCAAACAGGTGTTTTTTGAGCATTCCTCAACTTTCCCAGTCTTTTGTTGCCCCTGTCCCAACTTCTTTGGAACGCGTTGCAGTCATCAAATTCAAAATGAGTGAATATTTGCAAAAAATGATAAAGTTTATCCGTTTGAACATTAAATATCTTGTCTTTGTAGTGTATTCAATTGAATATAGGTTGAAAAGGATTTAAAAATCATCGTATTCATCATTTATACATTCATTTTACACAACGTCCCAACTTAATTGGAATTGGGGTTGTAGATGATGAATGAAAGAATGAATGAATGATGGACCCAGTTGGTCTATTAGTAACGTTAAGTGTCTCTTTTTTATGCAGTAGAATGAGTAGGATAATATGATTCAAAGACTTTATACCAGAGGTCTTTAATTAAAATTCAATAAGGTCCAGTTAGAGAAAATATCCTCAAGCGAAGGTCCAGAACATCATAATGTCTAACTTGCATCATGATTCAGTGCCATATTCTGTAAACTGAAGTAGCCTAGTAGATATATCAACATCGTATGCAGTCAACAACTAAATGTCAAATCAAATAAAGTACAGTTCAGTCATATTTTAACAACATTTATCGTCAGTTTTCTCTTTTTAGAGCACCATGTGAAATAACTTCCCCCTGACTCACTTTCTTCTCCGACTGCTGTGTCTCGCCTCGTCCCTCCCCTGTATGTGCATCACTCACTCAGTCTCACTGCTCACTGTAATGCACAGATCTGATTGGCTGAGTAGTGTCCTGTGTGATATTTACGATGCATGCAATTGGTCTGTGAGTTTATCGTGCCACTAAAGCCGCACCATAAAGGCTAGAAAAGGTATGCAGATTAAAATAGGATCCCATCAAAATTAAATAATTCTCCATAGTTTATCGGTGATAGGTCCAGGTCCACATAGGACAGTGTCTGGGTCTGGACTCGGACCACAGTCCACCTGTTAGTGACCACCTGTTAGTGCTTTATACCATGACAGGCTAGTGCAAGTTCTCAGGGCAATATTAAATAAAACAACTCCCCAAGTTCCCCAGCCCTGTTTTACAGTACTTAGATATACAGTTATATGATCTGCTGATAACAGCTCTTCTTAATAAAAAGAATACATGGTCACAATTTAGCAAGCCACAGGAATAATATAACTTAGTTGAGATAAATGGCGGGCCCAAAGTTTTATTATACACCTCTATAACCCAACAATAGCGCAACTGGCTTGCATTCAAGTCCCTGTAGTTACTGAATAATAAGCCTTAGTTTGTAATGTGCTGGAGATGTTAAGAGGTTAACGGAATAGTTTGGCAAAAAAAATAACAAACCTACATGATTTTCCATTTGTTTGGTCAAACCAAACTTTGCTTCTTCAGCTGAAAATTGGAGCTACTAGGCCAACATAGCTAACAAACACTGGAACTCAATAGTCACCCAAATGCCCCAAATTGTTTTTTTTAAAAAAACATCTCCAAAACGTCTCTCAACCTGCTCAAACCACATCCAAGGTTGCACAGGCATGCCAATGTGGTTTAGTGCTCAGTATAACTAACTGTGGACGAATACAATTATGAACAAAGCTTGTTCTACGAAACAGATGTGTCTCAGTCAAATTTAATATGGATCTGATTCCAAATCAGCAATCATGATGTAAGAAACTTTGCCAAAGGGGGCCTAGAGCTGGTATTCACAAAGCAGGGCTGATCTTGGAATCGATTTCCCTATTTCAGACCGGCATTCCTTCTCCTGAGGTGGTTTATGAATACACACCCTGTTCCCTGAAGTTTGTTCATTTTTGTTATTCACAGTAAGTCATACTGCACCCTAAACCACATTAACAAGTCTGCACAACCGCAATGAAGACCTGTATGCAGTTTGAGTGTGATGTATTTTCATAAAAATTATTTGGACTAGCTGGGTGACTATTGATTTCTGGTGTTTATTAGCAATGTTAGCCTCGTCATTCCAGTTTTAAACCAAGGAAGCAATATATGGGCTCCAAACATCTCAGCCAGCTGACTCCATCTGGGGGAGCCCTTCCATGTTGTTGTCAATGCTCACTAAGTTGGGATCACACAATAGGATCCCGTTCCCATGCCTTAGTGCATTATTATTTATTAAAAAATACATATTAATGATTATAGCTCACGACTGACTGTGAACATGTGTCAAGCACATAAAGGAGTGGCCATAACTGAGCAAGAAAAGAAAGTAATGAGAATACACTAGTGAGAAACAATACATTGCTGTAATCTCAGTTAATTCTGTGCAAAATACCACCCTAAAAACAATCTAGTGTTCCGGTGGCGGAGATGAAGATGCTGAGATGTTCGTTGGGAGTGACAAGGCTGGACAAGATTAGAAATGAGCAGATCAGAGGGACAGTGAAGGTGGAGCAGTTTGGAGATAAAGATGATGTCCGCTGTGGCGACCCCTAAAGGGAGCAGCCGAAAGAAGAAGAAGAAGTTCCTATGTGTACCACATTATGACATTACCATCACAACAGGCATTTAAAAAGTGTCTCATTTGTTTCGTTTGCTTATTAGCACCACCTGTTGGACAAAATCTTAATTGAGCAATTGTAGGAATAAATATGATCAAGTTCAACTATAATCATAATTAAAGTGTTTCCGCAGCTATTAGAAAATCCACTTTATGAAGGATTTGAGCAGTGATGACTGATGCTTTCTTTCCATGTCTGAAACGGTTCCTCTGAAATGAACAGATCTGCAGTGCTTGCAAATGACATGAACAACATCAAAACAGCACTCAAGGTACTGCCACTTGATAATTGATTGTCTATTATTTTATGTAAAAATTAAACCTCATGCAGCATTATACCCTTAAAGTCTCTGGCCATTTAAGGAGTTAAGGGACAGTCCTTTTTCTTGCATTTTGTTTTTCTTTTTACTTCTCTGACAGCATCCTAAGACATTGATTTCCTTATGTGTTTGCTGCAATTGACTTTTTGAAAGTGATGTTTTCATGACCATTTTCCGCCCCACTTTATCTCATTGATTTCAGGCTGGTTTTGTTATTACACCTTTAAGACGGATACATGTAAATGAGCCCTGTTCTGATTGGCTGCTTTTATTGTGCCTTTTTCAAAAAGCTGTCCAGGCTGAAACATTCCTTATAGCTTCAGTGTAAATGGATTGGGCTAAACCGCTTCTGGTTGGATAAGTGGGTACATGTAAATGTGCTGGTTTTGATGACATTGCAATGATACAATCATTGAGAATCACCCACTGTGCTAAAGAAATCATGAATGGCAGCAGAGCCACTAATGTAGAGACTAACAAACTAAGACATTAAAATTGGCATTACATTACATTACACTACATTAGCCAGTCAGTGAGGAAAAAAGTATCCATTCAAAGATGCTTGTATGTTTTCAAAAGTCTTTAAACCAGAAAATCTTACTATAGAAACTATGGTAGCACTCTAGTTTACTAGTTTGAGTAAACATGTTTACAACTAGCAGCGTGGCAATTTTTCATTTTGGTCAGAGTAACGGTATCCCACTGTTCTGATTACAAACAACATGCAAAGCACATGTTGTAATCAGTATTACATATTAATTAAATTAGTATTTGTATGATTGAGATTCATATATCTTATCAGAATCTGTTTAACACTGCAGCAAAATAGCTGGTCATCCTACAAGAGTCAGTTATACAAGATCTGAGAAGAGGCAGCGTTTCTGGCAGAGCATGAAGGTATTTGTTCTTTCAGGCCTCCTGCTCAAGTGACAAGTTATATCACACTAGACTAGGAAGCAATCAGGACTGCAGTGCCCAGAGATGGTAGGTGGTGCTATAACACAGGAGTTGACGATGGCAGTGATTGCTTCTCTGAAGGAAACTGTCGGGTGGTGTGTCTTCATTGTGCAGGTTGCTGGAGGGAGCTAAGAAATGCAATGTTGGCTTATGAAAGTTCCCAAACCCTCTTTCAAACTGTCTTCTATACTGGGATGCCCAATTCTAGCCCTGGAGGGTCCAGGGTCCACAGTTTTCTGATCCCTCTCATTTAACAAACACAAAGGACCATATCCTACATTTTTCTCATATTATTCTGTTCCCTGGGGTCTATTTATAATATTTGTGTACGATTATGCACCAAAAACAGTCTGAATTCATGTTTACTCTTATTTTACTTATTTATCTTTTGTTACTGTTCCTTTAAGACTGATATTTTGGCACATGTATCTTCATTTTTGTCACTTGCTTATCAACCACAATTAGAACACAGTGATTATCTTCTTTTACATTGTGTGAAAAGTTCAGGATGAGTGAACTGATAGAAATGCTCCAACATTGCTTAAAAACCTCTTTACACTAACTTTCACTGACAGTTGAGGATGTTTTTGCCTTGTAAATTTACTGTTCTGGAGATACATGTTTTCTTTGGACAGTGATGATATGTAAATTACCTGTGTTCTGGTTGATTGCTCTGTACTGGGCCTCTTTAAAAAAAAAAATCCAGGTTACAACGCCTCTTATACATTCATTAAGAATGGGCGGGGCTAAACCTATGCACTGTTTTTGTGACAAAAGAAAAAACAACTACTTAAAAATAGGCTGTCTGAATTCCATATAGGGACTGTATGCTTTCACACAATGTTTACATGCACTATAGGTCCAAAAGTATCCAGACAGCACTTCAAATTAGTATATTTAGCTACTTGCAACACCCATTGCTTACACATGCAATCATTTGCACACACATAGCCTGCGTAATCTTCATAGAAAAGCATTGCCAGTAAAATGTAATTCAGAATCACCATGCCTAATGCCAAGTGTCTGCTAGAGGGGTATAAAGTCCCCCAGTACTGGGCTATGGAGCAGTAGAACTGGGTTCTCTGGATTGATACAGCTCCATTCCATACCTTTTGAATGAGTCGGAGAGGCATTTGTTATCCAGAACTAACCATCCAACATCAATAGCTGACCTCACTAATGCTCCTGTGGCGTCCTCACAGCAATGTTCAACATCTAGTGAAAGCTTCCCACAAGAGCAGAGGCTATTATTGAAGTATTGAAGTATTATTGGGAGGCAAACACCTTATTAATATCATTGATCTCATATAGTGTACTACATAGAGCTCTTTGTTTCTCTTTGATCAAATCAAATCAAATCAAATCAAATTTATTTGTAGCACTTTTTACAATGGATGTTGTCACAGAGCAGCTTCACAGAATTCCAGAAAAGACAAAGTTTTAACAAGAATGTAAAAACCCCCAGGTGAGCAAGCCAGGGGCGATGGTGGCAAGGAAAAACTCTCTCAGAGTTGAGGAAGAAACCTTGGGAGGAACCAGGCTCACTAGAGGGGACCCATCCTCCTCTGGTCAAACTACCTACAAGTGATTATTCTACTAATATTAATAGCAGTACTATTAGTAGTAGTAATAGCTACAAGTCCATGAAAACATCAGTGTAGGATGGGCAGCTAGCCCAAGGCAGGTGGCAGTAGCTGGGGCGTTGGAGGCTGGTCTGAAGTGGGTAATAGGAGGGCTCGACAGTCAGTCGTCCTCCAGTTTCTGGCCGGACATGTGGGCGGTCGTATACTTGGAAAAAAGGCAGGGAGAGGGAATTAGTCTTATTCTGTCTGTTTGTACGTAAAACAGGGAATGTGAACATTTCCAGAGTGCGGCTAATGACTCCGGCAGATCTGACTATGACAGCCTAACTTTTATGACAGCCTAAGTTTACTATGAGTCCCTCTGTCTATGGACCCCTGGATCTGCTGCCTTTATCTAAGGGGGAACATTAACAAGTGAGTTTTCAGCCTAGTTTTAAAGATTGAGACTATGTCTGAGTCCCCAATATTTTCTGGAAGATCATTCCAGTGTTTGGGGGCTTTATAAGAAAAAGCTCTTCCCCCCACTGCAGCCTTATGAATTCTAAGAACTATTAATAAGCCAGCACTCTGTGATCTGAGTGGTCGTGATGGCTCGTAATAGGAAATAAGGTCTTGCAGTTACTCAGGAGCGAGCCCATGTATGGCTTTATATGTCAATAAAAGAATTTTATAATCAATACGGAATTTAACAGGCAGCCAATGAAGTGATGATAGCACTGCACTGATATGGTCGCATTTTCTAGTTTTAGTGAGGACCCTGGCTGCAGCGTTTTGGACTAGTTGAAGTTTGCTTAGATTCCTGCTCGTACATCCTGGCAGTACTGCATTACAATAGTCTAGCCTAGAAGTAATAAAGGCATGTACTAGTGTTTCTGCATCATGCAGGGAAAGGGCATTTCTCATCTTGGCAATGTTGCGAAGATGTAGAAAAGCTGTCCTAGGAATGCTGCCTATGTGTTGATCGAATGATAAATCTGAATCAATTATGATGCCATAATTTGATGTAGCCTCTTTAACTGATAAGCTGAGTTAGGTGTCTTTGGGCAGGTAGATCACTGAACTGGATTCAGATATCGTGTCTAGAACTGGAACCTGACACGCCTGCCATATACATCCCTCACCCCTCAAACACTGCATCAGTCTGCATGTAATAGGCTGTGCAATGATGAGTCCTGAGTCAGGAAGGGATACCAGATGGGAAGCAATGAGTGTCATTCATTTGTCACTCTTGGAAACATGGAAAACCAAATCAAAACTGAGGGGCTGAGAAAATGCAATACAAGTTTAGGTACACCAGCTCTACTGACAACTCAAATGACTCAAAGCTACTGGCATCCTTACTGACTGGAGCAAATCCAACAACCAAGTAAACTTGGATTACTGTAACTCAATGGAGATGTTTTTATGCTGGCAGTGAGAGACAGTCCTCAAATGTAGGTAGATATGCATCTGTCCTGCAATACAGATCCATTTTGCAGCGCTTCAAAGGCCCATGGAAGACACATTTCCAATTGCTTTTTTGAAATAAAGGAGTTTACAGTAATATGTAACATCTCAATGTTCCTTTCACTACCCAGTAGATTAAGTAACTAAGCTATAAACATAACATGAATTTATTGTTTCTGTAATGTCTTGAGAACCATCCACCTATTGAAAGTACACATATTATGAAATATATGTCTGTTATATCTGATTGTAGGGTTGATTTTCAGTCATTTTAATGCAGCCTCAACTCTCACCCATGGCTATAACATAATTCGAGCATTGACTTTAGAATAGACAGCACCAATGTTGAGCTAATTACTCAAAAAGTAATCCATTACAAGTTACTTAATACTTTTCTCAAAATACCTTCAATAAAAGTAATCTCACCACTCATTACTTTGCTTCTACATTAGTCTGTACCTAATTCCCTCACTACATTGGCAGATGATTTTGCTTCTTTCAGACAAATTTATTAAAACTAGAAAAATGATCTGCTTCAGAAATAACTTAAATTAAAGGTGCAGTATGCAAGATTTAATAGGAGACATTAGCAGGAATTGAATATAAAACACAAACTCATGCTTTCATTAGTGCATAATCACCTGTAATTACAACTCATTTTGCTTTTGTTAGCTTAGAATGAGCCCGTCAAATCTACATAGGGAGCGGGTGTCCTTCCAACAGAGGCTGCCAAGTTGTGTCGCCGTGTTTCTGCAGTAGCCCAGACAGACAAACCAAGCACTGGTTCTAGAGTAGAGATGCACAACTCTAGCACAGTTTGGTGGTTTCCCTGTTTAAGCACATCCACTTAACCTGCCAATTAACAGATAAATGCAATCAGGTGTGTCTTAGTAGATAAATCACCAAACTGTGCTGGACACTGGCCCTCTAGGACCGGAGTTGTGCACCCTGCTCTAGAGAGTGTCTTTGGCACTATAGCACCAGCTGCAAGACATCAGTGGTTGCTGTCGGCACTGGCTAACTATTTTAAGTTTTGTCAAATGGAGCATCACAGGTGAATCTTCATCAAAGAAGCAAAAACTTGATGGCCTCCGCAGGTTCTACTACACGCTTTGAAAGGAAGGGTGAGGGAGGGGTATTCCGTTTGTTTGTAATATGCAACCTCACCACTAGATGCCACTAAATCTTACACACTGCACCTTTAAAAACATTACTTAGCAAAAATTGTCTTTATATGAGAAATATTAGATATATCATCTAGATTTAAAATTATTTCACTTGCCACAATATTGTTTTTCGCAGTGTAGATGGTTGCATTATTTGTCAACCCTAAGCCTCAACTAACTTAAAAATGTGCATCTAGGGGGCCCTGTTCCTGACTTTTGCCTAGAACTTCTAAAACGCCTAAAACTCCCCAGTTTGAGACTTTCCTTATTACTTATTACTTATTTCCTTATTACTTTCCTAAAACAGCGGCCAACAAAAAATCTGATTAAAAAAAAAAACACAAATTCCAGAAAATAATTTAAGTTTTCAGTAATAATCGCCATAAAGAAGCATAACGCCAAGAAATGTAGTTCCTTTAGAGTAGGGTATATTGCCAAGCAACCATGGACCGCTGAATGAGAACGTTCAGTCGCCCACCACTGTGGACTGTACACTGCAGTCTTTTCATGATTTTTGTTGACTTTTTTGTCATATAACAATACAAAAACACAGCACTATTTAACGCAAAACATTCCCCTCATAAATACTTTTCGGTTACCAATTTACCTGCGCAAGTCTTATTTAGTGCCAATCCCTCTTCTCCTGCTGGGGCTGAATCTCAAATGGCTTCCCTGCTACCTACATAGTGCACTACATAGGAATTTCAATACTGAATCCTAAAGCATAATATCATTTAGAAATTGTCATTTGGAACTCAATCACATTCACCCTTGATAAATAAATAAGAAATAATAAATTTAGAACCAGAACTATCCGTTTTATAAAAAATAATTGAATCTGATCACTCAGGCAACTTCAGGAGATGATCTGGGGGGACAAACACCCACCGGACTGCCACCACTGAACAGAAGCATCGTTGCTCCTTGAGTTCGCATTTGATTACTTGAGAAATGCATTTGATTACTAAATGTAAACACACGTGATTAAAATCTTATCAAGTTACTGTCCAGATTCAAGTCACAAGAAATGACCAGGTGTAAATGGGTTTGACTTGTAAATAGTGTGATTCAGACTATTATTATTATTCACACAGTTTTTTTCAGACTTCTACAGGTTTGCGTCCAAAATGCCTTCAGAGATCATGAACCCATCAACGAACACAAGCTCACCGACACCATTGTTAGAAAAACGGTCCCACGCGAATGCATGGTTGGAGACTTAGAGGATTCTTTTTGAAATAGCCTGGTGTAATTGCCCAGGTGGGGCATCAAATGTTTGCCATGTGGATGACAGCAGCATTACCTTCCCCAGCCCTCCTCCTGGAGAGCTGCTTTCCTGCACAGTTTAGTTCCAACTTGCATCTAAAATGCTGCTTCCCTCTTACCTAAAACTAAAGCATCTGATCCAGCCAATCAGGGACGTCCGAAGAAATTAGATGAAGGACTAGAAGATGACCAAAACACACTGTGCAGCAACAGACAAGCTACTGTCTCTGACTTTACATCTACAAGGTGGAACATGAAGGTAGGAGTGAGTGGACACAGCGTTTAAAAACCCCCGCAGCACTGCTATGTCTGATCCACTTGTACCAGTGCAACACACATTAACACACCACCAGCACCACGTCAGTATCACTGCAATTCTGAGAATGATTCATCACCCACATAGTACCTGCTCTCCATGGGGGTCCTGAGCACTGATTAACAGGGTAAAAGGGGGCTAACAAAGTATACAGAGAAGGGAAACAGATGGACTACAGACCGTAACTGTAGAACTACAGAGTGAACCTATATGGTAAGTGGGGCTGGTTTTAATGTTGTGACTGATCAGTGTAGACATGTTTCGGTCTACAAGGTACAGCAATACTAACCAACTGTTTCATTCTAAAGGATAAAGATAGATTTGAAGAAATGTTCATATAAGAATTAATTATGCCGGTTTTTGGTGCAAAATATGCAAATTACATAAGGGGAACTAAGAGGAAGGAATAAAAAAACAAGAAAATGCAGACTATGAGGCCTTAATTTCAAGGTGCTATGCCTGTTAAACATACAAAAACCGTGTAATAGAAATAAACTGTGCATGACCTCTGCTTTTTTAAATGATCGGTTTAATTCTAATGGAATCAGCCAGCTCTTCACACATTTGTATTATTTTTCAGTGAGCAGATTAAAGCCATGTCATCGTTATTGCAGTGTAGACTACAGTGAGTGAGCACTTTAAAACAAAAGAACACAACGCCCTAGCATCTCCTCCATTCAAGGCAAGTTGAAGAGGCAACAGTGACAATCAGCACTGACGCACATCATGATTTTATAGCCTTGAACTTTAATAATTTCAAGTCAGCACCGTGTGCATTGGTAGGTGGTGGTCCCACCTATCAGGAAGACAGTGGAGCGCAACACATACAAAGTCCAGACTACTTGAGGCTGGCCTATATGCGGGTTGACGTCACTCCAGCCATGTGTAGCATTTTGACAGCATGTACTGTAGCAAGTGTGACTCATTCTGACTCATTCATAGCACCCCACCCCTCCACTCCCCTCCACTCCCCTCCCCTTCTACATTCCAGAAGCAAACTGTACTAGACTGCCCTTAATTAGCACAGAAAAGGAGAGGAAAACTGCAAAAGATGTGGCAAGGGCATGGATTAAAAGTGCACCAATTAAGGTTTTCCCAGGAGCCTTCAATGTGTTTCATTTTGACTACAATACTAAAGGGGAACTCCACTGATATTTTTAAAATTCTACATAATCAAAAGGTCGAGATGTGAACAGTCATTCAGAGAGGTTTGGCGTGAAATGCTCCATTCTAAAAAAAAATGTCGAGTCAATATTATTCACAGTGGTGGTCATAGGAACCTGTCCATCTCTTAAAGCTGCCTCACAGAGCATTATTACATGAAACGTTTAGATATGTGCTGCCTGATGAACGGTACATTGTTTTATCAGAGTTTGAGACCAAGTTTTGTCTTAAAACGTCTTTTAATCTGTTCATGGGTTCACAACAGGGTGCATGCAGGGCGTTGTGAGGCAAAATAGTCCCGAGTGAAAACTTATTTTTTCAGATTTGGCCGTTTTCCCATCGTCAACATTCATATAAAAACTCAGAAGACACATGCAGATTCACTGGTGGTCTTGGATAGTGAATATAGTGTGTATTGACATCTCAAGGACGGAATCATTCAGAAATTTTGAAACATCGGTGGAATTCCCCTTTAAGCTCGTCTGCATGGTTCTCCTGCCTGCCGTTTGGAACACGCAAAGCCGAAGCCAGAGCCACCTGTTCCCCGTTTCAGACGTGTTTGAACGTAGCAGAGTGAGGGGTTTGAGCAGAGTGGCGAGAAAAGCAGACGTCCAACCTGACTAAAGGCTTTCTGAGGCTTTGAAAGCAGCTGCGAGCTTCAGCCGCATGGGGGCGCTCTTGAAGTGCTGAAAAAGACCCTCACAATGAAACGCTCACCCCTCTCCCCCACCCGTAATCTGACAGTCCCCAGCCCGCTATGAATGGCGAGCCGCTTGTGAGTGTGAACTCCTGGCCAATGGCGACGCAGTGGGCGGGGCTTTCCGGAAAACGGGTGGGGAAAACGAGGTGGACGAAGCTGCAGCGATTCATGCCGGAGTGAAGCGGACTGAGTGAAGCCCGTGACTGCGAGTGTTCGTCACGCCACGTCAGAGTGAACGGAGCGTCCACGGAGGGATTATTGTCATTATTATAAGATGATTATTATACGATCGCGAGATCGATTTGTCTGGAGCGGCCTGAGTTTCAAAGCGACACCGAAGGGCCGCTCGCCTTCACAGCAACTGAGAACAGGCTCAGCTCCACTGAGCTGCTCTGTTATTTTCTAATTACTGTAATGGGCTGATTAGATCTGAGCGGTTAGCGCACTGAAATGTGAGAGGACCTTTTTTTGGCAAACTGCCGAAAAACGGTCATATTTCTGGAGCAACGTTTATATATATATATGTATAGATAGATAGATTTATGATGCTCTTTAGACATGCTAGCTGGCCAGTGTGATGATAAAAATATATTTATTTTTCTTTATTTGTTTCTATTAATAAACACAGAGCTGCATTAGCTGCACGTGAACATGACTGTAAGGAATGACTGGCATCTTGCATTTTAGCAGGACCATTTCTACTCCATGTCTGATTCACACTCTCTAAAATGATGCTTCCTCCTGGGTTCTCTAGTAAAGCAAATGGTTCTGCTAGAAACATTAGTTCTGTATGGAATCATTTCTGATTTAAATGGTTCTTTACACGGTAAAATTGTTCTTCAGACTGATGGCGAATGTGTGGTTTGTGGTTCTACACTCTTGAAAAAAGATGGTTCGTCAAGGGTTCTTTAATAAAGACAATTGTCTGTATAGAACAATGAGCACTCAGAGAATCATGTGCATAAGTAAATGTTTCTCTGCGTGGGGAAATGGTTTTACAGTGAAGAACATTAGAAAGCTGTGTATATGTTTATATATAAAGCCTTGAAAATGGTTTCTATATTGTACCAGAAAGACATTATTCTAAGATTAATATTATATATATATTTATATATATATATATATACTCAATATCTGATATACACTAAGGTTCTTAGGTAAAGGCAATTGTTCTGTTAGGCTCATTTCATGCTTTTCATGAAAGAATGGTTCACCAATGGTTCTATATAGAGCCATGAACACGCAAAGAATCATTTGCATAATTTAATGGGTCTGGTGAAAAGGTGAAAAGGTTCTTCAGATAGATAGAGAGTGTGTTGTATGAGGCTTGTTAAAAATTGGTTCTAGATAGCACCAAAAAGCGTTCTGTTTTTTTATGATGTCAAGCTTTGGTACTATTACGTACATAAATATATATATATATATATATATATATATATATATATATATATATATATATATATAACATATGCAACACATTCTCCATCAATCTGAGGAACCATTTCACCACGCAAAGAACCATAAGTGTGAAATGGTTCTGTATAGAACTCATGGTTCTAAATAGAACCATTCCTTTTACTGAAGAACCCTTTAAGAATCAATGTGTATGGAGTGCCTGTCTCCACCGGTATTGGACGGTGCGAGACGGCTGGCTGTGTGTGGAGATCAGCACCACAACAGCGGACAGCTCCCCGCGCGTCTCTCAGACGCGGCCTCGTTTCTGTCCTTTTCGAAATGTCATTAAGAGAACCCGTTCGTCCTTCCTGTGTTGGTCGTCAGTCATCTGGCTGTAAAATATTTAAACATGCCTGTGCGACATGACTGATGACTGGCACGTCCAAGCCGTCCCGCGTGCAGTCTCAGAGCGCTGTCGCAAAAGTGAAAAAAGAAAGAAGGGAAGAAAGAAAGTTGTCCAATTCGCAGAAAAAAGGCGAAGTTTTTAAAGAGGGAAAAAAGTTTCCATTCTTGCTGCATGAGAGTGACTCGCTCATCGATGAGGAAGGAGCTGCGCCGTCATATTCCGGGAGGAAGGCTCGATGACGTCTGCAGCATACTTAATGTGACTCGGTGGGAGAAAAAAACAGAAAAGGAGGCAAGACTCGCTATTCATGGATAAAAATCCGAGGGAATCGGAGGGGCGAAAAGTTTGAGGAAGAAAACGCTATGTGGACGGACGAGTAGGCCCTGCAGCCGAGCTCGAAGACCTTCTTTTCTTTTCTTTTCTTTTCTTTGCGACGCTGATCCGGCGGTTTTGCTGCCCGCAGCGCTCCTTGTATAAAAGTGATAAAGAGAGCGGAGACTCGGAGACTCGGGGACTCGGAGCGCCGCAGAGCCCAGCAGGAGGAGCAGCACGGTGGCGCTTGAGGGAAGAGGAGACGCGAGAAACGCTCTCTCTCTCCCGCACTCTCCAAGCCAACCGCACCCCGACCGACACGCCAGCCTTGCTCCTCTCCCCCAGACCTGCTGTAGGTACGTGCTCTCCGCCCCCCGAGCCCCCTTAAGCCGCTCCGAGACGGAATAAGGAATTCCAGCTCCCGGATTTTTCTTTTTTTTAATTTTTCGTCTCTTCAGAGGAAGTCTGGCATTCTTGTCTCTTAAACTTTGCAACGCTGAAAACTGATGAGCGGATTTAGAGAATGAAAAAAATGAATAGTGAAGCCGCGCGCAGCTCCGCTGGAGAATCAGTGACGGTTCAGAGTAGAAGTTTATCACTTAAACCTGCGAGAATAGGAGAGGAATAGAAGCCGTAGAGATAAAAAACGGTGAAATGCGTAAAAAAGACAGACAGGCAGACAAAACCCAAAGCGTTGTTGCCGAGGCGGTGCTGTCCGCTGAGAGATGTGAATGATTTTAACACCTTTTTTGTTTTTTGTTTTCAGCATGGCCAGATCCAGCAAAGCTGCTTTGGCTCTGCTCATCTACGGGATCTTAATGCACTCCAGCGCCTACTGCACGCCTGTCGGGATCACTTTCCCCAACATGAGGTACGAACCTTCACCCTCTTTCTCCCTCTCTTTCTCCCTCTTTTACTCCCTCTTTTACATCCTTTCTTTCTTCCTCTCATTCTCTCTCTTTCTCCCTCTCTTTCTCCCTCTCATTCTCCCTCTCATTCTCCCTCTCATTCTCCCTCTCATTCTCCCTCTCTTTCTCCCTCTCTTTCTCCCTCTCAGTGTCCCTCTCTTTCTCTCTCTCATTCTCCCTCTCATTCTCCCTCTCTTTCTCCCTCTCATTCTCCCTCTCATTCTCCCTCTCATTCTCCCTCTCTTTCTCCCTCTCATTCTCCCTCTCTTTCTCCCTCTCATTCTCCCTCTCATTCTCCCTCTCTTTCTCCCTCTCTTTCTCCCTCTCATTCTCCCTCTCATTCTCCCTCTCTTTCTCCCTCTCATTCTCCCTCTCTTTCTCCCTCTCAGTGTCCCTCTCTTTCTCTCTCTCATTCTCCCTCTCTTTCTCCCTCTCATTCTCCCTCTTTCTCCCTCTCATTCTCCCTCTCTTTCTCCCTCTCATTCTCCCTCTCTTTCTCCCTCTCAGTGTCCCTCTCTTTCTCTCTCTCATTCTCCCTCTCTTTCTCCCTCTCATTCTCCCTCTTTCTCCCTCTCATTCTCCCTCTCTTTCTCCCTCTCTTTCTCCCTCTCATTCTCCCTCTCTTTCTCCCTCTCAGTGTCCCTCTCTTTCTCTCTCTCATTCTCCCTCTCTTTCTCCCTCTCATTCTCCCTCTTTCTCCCTCTCATTCTCCCTCTCTTTCTCCCTCTCATTCTCCCTCTCTTTCTCCCTCTCAGTGTCCCTCTCTTTCTCCCTCTCATTCTCCCTCTTTCTCCCTCTCATTCTCCCTCTTTCTCCCTCTCATTCTCCCTCTCATTCTTCCTCTTTCTCCCTCTTTCTCCCTCTTTCTCCCTCTCTCTATTTCTCCCTCTCTTTCTCCCTCTCATTCTCCCTCTCTTTCTCCCTCTCTTTTCCTGCAACGCTCGGAGTCTAACTGAAGGGGGATCCATTTTTTATTTATTTGAATTGTATTTATTTGTTTATTTTACATACTTTAAAAGCTGATAGAATCGAGCGGTTCTTAACAATCACTTCTGCATGTTCTCACCGACAGATTTTTCCTCCGCTTAATATTTTCCTCTCTTATGGAATAATAACAAAAAAAACTATATTAAACAGTAACAGATCGCTGTGATGTGATCAGATCGCTGTGATGTGATCAGATCGCCGTGATGTGCTCAGATCGCCGTGATGGGATCAGATCGCCGTGATGTGCTCAGATCGCTGTGATGTGATCAGATCGCCGTGATGTGATCAGATCGCCGTGATGTGCTCAGATCGCTGTGATGTGATCAGATCGCCGTGATGTGATCAGATCGCCGTGATGTGCTCAGATCGCCGTGATGTGCTCAGATCGCTGTGATGTGATCAGATCGCCGTGATGTGATCAGATCGCCGTGATGTGCTCAGATCGCCGTGATGTGCTCAGATCGCCGTGATGTGATCAGATCGCTGTGATGTGCTCAGATCGCTGTGATGTGATCAGATCGCCGTGATGTGATCAGATCGCCGTGATGTGCTCAGATCGCCGTGATGTGCTCAGATCGCTGTGATGTGATCAGATCGCCGTGATGTGATCAGATCGCTGTGATCGCCGTGATGTGATCAGATCGCTGTGATGTGATCAGATCGCTGTGAGCTGCAGGCTGATCTGTTAGAATATATTATCATTATTTACTCTACTTTTTTTTGTCTTTGCTCAATGTTAAAATAGATGTTAAACGTGTTTAAAGGTGCTTATAGACTCTCATAGATGTTTACATTTGATGTTTTTGGTTGGTTTCTCCGCCCGTTTTCCGCTTTTGAGTCTCTTCTCATTCCGACTCTTTCAGGCAGATTCCTCGTGAATATAAATTGCGGGCCAATCGCAGCGCAGGAGCTGAGGACGTAGTAGCTAATCACAGAGCAGGAGGCGGGACACAATTAGCCAATCCCGGCGAGCGGGGTGGGCGGGGCTGCTCGGAATGCGGGTGGGAAAAGGCAGCCCGCTGGGACACAGCGCTCGCGTTTTTTTGTTGTGGGTCCCCAAAATCAGAATCAGCGGATTCTGTCTGGCTTTAAGAGGAACTGGGTCAATTCATTTACACAGCGCTAACGAAGCGCCGAGAACGCTATGGTTAACATGTTTAACTGACCAGGACGCGAGGAAAAGCGGCAGGGAGACGGCCACGGGCTGAATTCCTCAACAAAGAGGAACGAACTTGCCTTTTCTCTGTTCTCGATTTTACGTTTTTGAACATGTGTAACCCATTAAAACTAATAACAACAAAACAAAGAAATAAAAAAAGAGAAAAAAATCACCAAAAACTAATAAAAAATACTTAATGAAAGCCTGCCTACAATAATAGGTATAGGCTTAATTCTAACTGTAATAATCAGTCAAGGAGCTAATTAATAACGAATTATTATTGTTATTAATATTCATATTATTATTTTTATTATTATTATTATTATTATTTTGTTTCTGTTTCGGAGACTACACAATATATAATATATAAGCTTATAATAATGACATTTGGAATGTGGAATATGGAATTTGGGATATGGAATGTGGAGTGGGAATGTGGAATATGGAATTCGAAATCGGGAATCTGGAACAGCAACGTGGAATTTCTCGTTTCAGACTAGAGAGCGACGTGTTCGATGAGGACGGCAACTCGCTGGGGGAGCTCGCCTTCGACTCGGAGCCGCTGTCCATCCGCAGCTCCCCGCCTCTGTCGGACGACATGTACACGCTGTACTACCCGCCGGAGAAGAGGTGAGCAGGACGGCCGCCCCACCCCGCCCTCAGTCCCGCTCCTGTCTGCTTCTTCTGTTCCTCAGAGTTACTGTTCCTTTATTTTACTTCTCTTTTAGTTATTTCATTTTATGATTTATTCTTTATTTATTTGTTCTTTGCAGTGGCGACGCAGCCTCGCGTGTAAACAGACAGCTAGGTAAATAGTCACTAGGCAGGGCAGACAGGCGGACAGACAGACAGGGAGAGGGGCAGACGGGTCAGTAGACTGACTGAAGCAGTGTCACTTTTCTGCCGTTTCACTGCGAGGAGACGTGGAGGCTTTGCTGTGGTATCTCATCTCTTTCTCCTCGCTCACTGATGCTGTGTGTGTGTGGGTGTGTGTGTGTGCGTGTGTGTGTGTGTTGTACCTCAGAGCGGAAAGGCATGCAGATGCAGATGCAGATGGATTATTAGATAGAGCCTTGAGGGACATCCTGGTTCAGTTATCAGCACGAAAATATCTGCATTCTCTGATGGCAGTGCGTGTAGGGTAAGGGCTTTTCCTTTCAGCGCCTTTTCCCCTGCATTCATCCCTTTTCTTTTCTTTTTCGGCGTCGCTTCTTCTTTTTCTCTATGTCTGTGTGTTCTGTTTTTCGCCCTCTCTATCTCCTCCTCCTCCTCCTCCTCCGCGGAAAAGAGGGTGGGGTGTGTATATGGGGGGCTTCTCGTTGTCCTGTGTCCACTTTCCCTTTCCTTTCTTCACCTTTTTGTTTTTTTTTTGTTTTTTTTTTTTGCATTCACCGTCTTTGTCTGTGGGGCTTCGTGCTGTTTGTACTATTTGTACATGAACGAACGATGAACTTGTACAGACGACAATAGATCTGGAAGTGTGTGTGGCTAAACGCCTTTAACACACTGCAGGGGAGGGGGAATGGCGCCAGCACATATTTCATCTCCAACATGCATCATTTATGAGGCTCCTTAGAGGCTTCGGGGTCCATTTTCGTTGCCAATTCGTTGGGATCGAACGAAAACGTGCATATTTAACGTTTTACCCGTGCAGCCTTATAAGGCTTTATTACAGCCCATTAGCGTGGCTAGAAATCTGAGCTCAGGCAGCTCTAAACTGTGTGTGTGTGTGCGTGTGCTTGTCTTTCTATCCTTGTGAGAACCACATGTCCTCACAATGACAATTCTTTGGCACAAGTAAGGACACTGGGAATGTTATATATGTACACACACACACACACACACACACACACACACACACACACACACACACACACACATATATATATATATATATATATATATATACACAGATAGAAAGATGGAAAAAAAAAATATATATTTATATATTGTGGTGGAAATATATATATATATATATATATATATATATATATATATATATATATATATATACCTAAAAGCTTAGTATTCCTTGACTACAGTAGTATAAAAATCAATAGAAATCAATAGAAGTCCTCACAAGTAACATAAGGCAAATGTGTGTGTGTGTTTTTGCAGTGAAGAGGATGAAGAAGAGCCATTGTCCAAGCGTCACTCGGACGGGATCTTCACGGACAGCTACAGCCGCTACCGAAAGCAAATGGCCGTCAAGAAGTATCTGGCCGCAGTCCTGGGCAGAAGGTACAGACAAAGATTTAGAAACAAAGGACGTCGGTTTGCTTATTTGTAGCGTCAATAGAGGAGAAAGAAAATCCCCTCTCCCCAAAAAACCTGCCCACCCCCTCTTCTCACCTGCCCACCCACCCACCCCTCTGTACATTCAGCCCCAGAGCCCCTCCAAACATAACCGACTAAAACAAAATCCAGTGCATCGCGCCTGTGTTTCTTTCAACATGTACTTATGTATGAAGTAAAGCCATTAAAATGATTATTTTACTAAGAACATTGTTTTTTTTTTCTTTTTTGTACGACGAAAGAAAGACAGAAAGAAAAGCACTTGAGACCGCACAGTTATACGCTCTCTTTTTTTTTTTTTGTGGATCAATCGTTTTAGTTCCATGTATATAGCTTTCTATGTTGAAAACAGAAAACGAGAAAAACAGTAGGAAAATATTAATATATACATATATCTATATATCTATATGAAAATTGTGCACCTTGAACGTTATGCGCTTGATATCTTTTTTCGAGTTCATCATATGCAGAAAAATAAATAGATTTTAAAAAGACAATCAAAGTTCTGAATGTTATACTTATTTTTGTAAACAAAAGAGAGGAAAAAAAAAACAAAACAAAAGAAGAAGTGATAGAGTTTTATTTTGTCCAAAGTTGGCCCAAGGATGTAGGTTTACTCTATAAAGCACAGGCTGTAGTGGTCAGGATGTAGGTGAAGGGGGGAGAGAGAGGTGGGGTGCAGCCAGCACGAGTTTGTACTGAGTTTAAGGTCAAAGACCTGCAGAGTCACCTGTCTGACCCACTGGAGCGTCCACATCTTGACCAGCTTTGTGAATGAGGAAGGAGAGCAGATGCCTCCCACAGGAAGCGAACGAGTGGACTTGTCTATTGGCTCCTCTAAAAACCCAATAGATGAAACTCCATCTCATCTGTATGCATGATATACATAGTGTATACATGCATGTGCAGTCCACCTCTTTGTGTCTCATGTAATCCAGGTTCTTGTGTTCTGTGGGCTTAAGAATGGCTTATTTCTCTTGTTTATTTTTTCTTTCAAGATACCTTCATTCCATTAGTTAGGCCTCGCTCTGTGTATCTTCTAAAGAGTATTTGACATGGTCATGCAACCTATGTGCTCTTCAGGCTGAATGGAAAAGAACCATCCATTTTTTGGAAAACAAACAAACAAATGAACAGTCTCAAGTGCATGTTGTGGCGCTTTCTAATGTGTTGTTAACCTAGCATGTCATCTTATGGGTTCTAGGCATGTTCGGAGTGATCGTATTCATGCTTTTGCTTCATTTCTCTCTTGTACTGCTCTGTTTTGTTTCCTAAAACTGTGTTAATGTAGACCTTGTGTATGTGGTGACAAAGGAAAACAAAGAAAACTAGAGAATGTGTTCTTTTCAGTCAGCCAGTAATGCATTCTTAGTTGGGAGTAAGAAAAAGTCCAGTTTGGCCTCCAAATATCCTTTATTAAGATTCAGTGTTGGACTAAAGCAGCACGCTTGCCTCCAAACCAATGGATTCCAAAGCAGTATTACTCCAGAGACTAAGGCTCGCTTGCTTTTGATTAGATTGAATAGTCTTTGAGTTTGTTTTCTTTTCCCATATTCATTTCCCACATCATTAGGCTATGGAGAAAAATCATTTGTGTTGACGTGCATCTCTTTAAAGAAAGTGCAGAGAGAATGAGAGAGGGAGTGAAGGTCTGAGAGAAAGAGAAGATTGGGGAACTAGAGTGTCCAAGGAAGCCAGATGTGGCCAGTTTCACAGGTCTAGATGTTCCACTAACACCTAAAAAAGGTGCCATAAAGAGTTCTTAGAAGAATTACATTTGGTTCCCTAACAAAACATGTCTGAGAAAGAAGAAACGCAACTGTGAAGAACATTTTACAGATTTCAAGAAGCTTCAGGTAATGTAAAGGTTTTATGCCAATTTTAGGGTTCTTCCTAGAGCCTTGTCATTATGTGGAGGTTCTTCAAACTTTTAAAAAGGTTCTTCACAGTCGCACATCTCATGGCTAACTCACAATAGATGAGGATAGAACAAAAATGTGGACAATCTGGGGAAACCTGAGGACCCCTGCCATAGAAGAACTACTTCTAGCTCAATGACCCTAGACTGGTGGTCTCCAATCCTGGTCCTGGAGCGCTGCTATCCTGCAGAGCCTAACTCCAACCACACCTGTTCCAGCTGATCAGCCTCTTCCCAAGTACCTGACTGGCTGGATCAGATATATGCGAGTTAAATAGGGCAGGGTAGCTCTCCAGGACCAGGGCTGGAGACCACTGCACTAGACGGTCCACATTTTTACTCTATCTCTATGATTATATATTAGATCAAAGCAAAACGTCTGGGATCCCTGATTTTCAATCCTTATGCACTGTTAGAAGGGTTGGAGCCAAAATCTGGGCCCTGAGGACCAATACTTTAGGGAACCAAAAGTGTCTCTCCTAGCAGGGGGTCTTAAACTGGTCCCCAGAGACCATCAGATGATCAACATTTTTGCTCTATTATTAGGCATTGAGAGTTGGGCTGGAGACAAATTGTGGACCAATCTCGGGTCCTTAAGGACTGGCTTGGGAACCACTGCTTTAAAAAAACAAAAATGACTCTTCTAGCAGGGATCTCAAACTGGTTCTTCTAGCAGGGATCTCAAGCAATCTTTTTGCAGTGCAAGTTAGGTTCTGGACCTTCTGGAGAACCCTGAGAGACTGTTTTATGCCAAAGAACCCTTTTCAGCACCTTTTTAAGAGTGAAATTCGTGGCATCCCTAAAATCAGTTCCACACTTTGTAGGTTTAAGTCAGAGATAAGTATTATGCAGCATTTAGACATCAATATAACCTCTATCTCTATCCATTACCACCAGGTTGGTGATGCAAACTGTCCAAAGTTGTTGTTTTTCTTCCCCTCATACTGTCCATAAACTGCTGTTTGTGGTTTGTGTTCAGTATATTTCATAAAATGGAAATCAGGCCGTATTTGCCCACTGATTCAATCTCTAGCCCGTCGTTCCAGGCATGAAATCAATCTTCCTTCAATTTGGCATCATTCCCCAGGCTTTATATGAGTGTGGATGTTTTTATGGGTGTGTGTGTGGGCGTGTGGATGTGTGTGCGAGTGCGGGCGCGCGAGCATGACAGCGATGTGTGACAGACAACACGGCTTTCGGCTTCGGTGCCTTGCTACAACGTTATACGATAAAAATCGCCACTTAATACGGATGGCAATTTTAGTGGCCCTACAATGCTGCAGACTATTAGCTTACATTTCACTCTCTCCATCTTTTCCTCTCCTTTTTGTTTCTATCTTTTCTTTTTGTTTTTTTTTTTCTTTCAAATTTTGTTGGACCAAGATTCTAGTTACAGCTGAAAAGCATGGCCAGCATTATATTGTGATTCCAACTTACTATTGAACTGGTGTAAATGGCAAAAAAACGTATTAACTGTTCTCTAGGCTGTTCTAAGTTTTAATGAATGTGTTATTGTGGCAAGCAAAGTTGTTTCTGTCTCAGTAAACTGACTCATTATTATCCCGACCATATATATACATATATACACATATATATGTAGAGGCCCAATAAGCCTAGCTTGGCTTTCTTTGTGTTGTTTCTTCTTGCATTTGCTTGAGGGTTATTCGACAGCTAGCGGAAAAGCCTGATGGAGCCCAGCCCACAGCCCCAGCCTGTTGTGTACATTTCTGAGAGCGCCAAAAGCCTTAATGTGAAAGTTTTCTCTATATCTGAACTATTCTGTGTGACTAAGTGAATATTAGCAAGTGAAGTCGACATATTAACACATATAACTCCTTAGGGGGGGTAACATTTTTAAATGTTCAACAAAAAAAACAAACAAAAACAAAAACAAAGTGTTGTAAGATTTGTATGAATAAATTTTTTTTGTAAAACAACACAATTTCTAATCCATGTCTAATCTTTGATACAAAACACCATAGAAGCCTCAGTCTGTATATGCACACTATTCAGCCAGCCACACTTTCTTTAAGCTGTTACTGCACTTCTGTTTTCATCACTATATTAATGGTCCCAAGCCACTGATGCTTAATGGACTGCAATTAGCTGCACCAGGACACGGCACATTGTGGGACAGAATGAGCAACCCGACCAGCAACAGGGTGTTTGATGATGACTCAACATACATATACATGCTTTTTCACAGCATTCATAACACAGTATGGCATTCATCCCAGATAGAGCTGGTGTTAATGTGTGCGAATATGTATACAAACTTACAAATATATATAGACATGCACCCATGGACACACACACATACATATATACATGTAAACATACGGCACACAAGATGCATCAGACTCCCATACACAGCTTGAGCTCTACCCATGCATTAATGTATGCAAATTATTTCAGGGAGGTTATTGAGAATACTACCACACGCTTAGACTCGAGTGAGCTTATGCTTTGTTCTCAGACAAAAGACCCCATCCTGGATTTACCATGTGTGTAATGCTAACTCATCTAAAAGCAATCAGATAAAATGATAAAATAATGAGCCAAATGCAATACAAGAGGAAGAATGTCTTCAAGAGCGTGATGGAGGGCTGTGCCTGCGTTTCGCGCCTTCGCCTGCTATCCTATCGTTTGTGATTAAAACACAAAAGGTGAGTGCAATATTCCCTTAATGTGACTAGGGGGGCTCTGGCTGTTACTGTAACCTGATTTTTTTTTCACATATTTATTTATACACTTTCTTCCCGCCGCTTCATCTGAAGCAGAGCAACTCCTTTTTCTCTGACAGCTGTTATTTCATAGCAGGCAAGAAATGAAAGTCAACACAACTCAAATGAAACTGCATCGATGGCAGAATCCAGCCTCACATCTTATACCATATAACAGAGTCCCAAACACAACACCTAATACCTCAATAACACCAAGCCTGTAGTTACTAAAGGCACATAGTGATGAGCATACAGTAGTGTGCAAAGCGAGGCACCTTAAAATGTTGAGAACCATTTCTCTTGGTAGTAATTGTGTTATCATTGTAAAAACACCAGATAAACATAAAGAACAAAATCATACAGAAAAAATAATAAAAATGCCTTATTTCAAAATTGTCTAGCATAAAGATCAAAGTTTGGTTCCAGATCTCTCCTGCCATCACCAGCCATCAAATCTAACATGATTTAACATCATGAAGCATTGTTTAGACCAGTGGTTCTCACCCCGGGACCCTGGATCGTCTAGATTTTTGCTTCAATTTGACCTAACACATAGGGATATAGCAAAAATATGGACTGTCTGTCTTGGGCCCCTAAAGAAGGGCCTAGCTAGAACTTTTAGAATGTGGTGACCAAGAAAGACCAAGAGATTTTATTTATTAACGTAAAACGTTTGCGGTACTGAAATTACATATATATGAATGCATTGGTTTTTCTCTGTACATAACTGAATCTGTCATTTTCAAATGAATAAAATATTACATTAATACAGGGAGATTCACTTGAAAGAGGCCCTGAGAATTCTGTAATAACTCTCGCTAGGATGAAGCAATCTGAACAAAACAATGTGCAACGTGCTCCTCGGTATATGGAGCTTCGAGCAAGCCAGGAGTGACGATGTAGGCGCCGGACAGTCATCACGACGTTTAACCTCTGTTTGCAACTTCTGGGTGCATACCCCCATATCCCTTCACTCAGTCACTCGACTTCTCATCAGGATGGTGATGTACAATATTGAGCAGCACGTCAAAGTATATAGGGAGTTACAACAGAATTTTCAGGTCCTCTTTCGAGTGAATCTCCCTGTATAACTACTGCCAAAAGTACACTAAAACTGTTCTGACATAATATGTTTTAGTCATTCATGAGAAAATGATGCATTTTAATTAAATTAAATGTGTTCATTTTATAGAAAAGTGTTATTTTTAAGAAACACACTTTATGTAGACAGGCCATAGAAGTTATTCATTTAGTTTGCATTCCCTACAGATTACACAGAGTCTATTGATTAGAAAGCTCAGCACTGTATAAGGGAACCTACAACACATCCATGTATTCAACTGTAAAAGAAATTATTTTTGACTCTTCTTAACATCACATAGCCAACCTCACAGAGCAGCCCTTCTACACACTCACTCACCTGTTTGCTGAATAAATTAGCCAATCACAGCAAGATATGCTAATTATAAAAGGCAGCATCATCAGACACTTATACCTGATTGGTAACTGCCCTGATGCCAGATATTTACTATAAAGAGTAATTGATGCTTCATTAATGATGGCCGACTTGTCTTTTTCCATAACTGTGTGGCCAGAAGGGTGACCATGCTTCATTCCTGGGTCTGGCCACCCTTTGGCTATGCCTCTTCCCTGTAGCCCAGTTTGGGTTTCCAATTACTGGACAAATGCCTCTTCCCTGTAGACCAGTTTGGGATTCCAATTACTGGACAAAACCTACAAGTCATACTAGGCCTTCTGAAGAAGAGTTTAAGAAAGGGTTAAATGAACACACTTCTTCTTCTTTTGGCTGCTCCCTTTAGGGGTCGCCACAGCGGATCATCTGCCTCCATCTTGCCCTATCTACTGCCTCCTCTACTTTTACACCAACCATCTCCATGTCCACCTTCACTACATCCATAAACCTTCTCTGAGGTCTACCTCTTCTCCTTCTACCCGGCAGCTCCATCTCCAACATTCTTTGCCCAATATATCCACTATTCCTCCTTAACACATGTCCAAACCATCTCAACCTGGCCTCTCTGGCTTTATCTCCAAACTGCTCCACCTTCACTGTCCCTCTGATCTGCTCATTTCTAATCTTGTCCAGCCTTGTCACTCCCAACGAAAATCTCAACATCTTCATCTCCGCCACCTCCAGCTCAGCCTCCTGTCTTTTAGACAGAGAGCCACAGTCTCCAAACCATATATCATAGCAGGACGCACTACTGTCTGGTAAACCTTTCCTTTCACACTTGCTGCTATCCTTCTGTCACACATCAGCCCTGACATCCGTCTCCACCCACTCCATCCTGCCTGCACCCTCTTCTTCACCTCTTTTCTACACTGTCCATTGCTCTGGATGGTTGACCCAAGATATTTGAAGTCATCCACCTTTACGACCTCTACTCCTTGCATCTTCACCTTTCCACCTGCCTCCCTCTCATTTACACACATGTATTCCGTCTTGTCTCTACTGACCTTCATTCCTCTCCTCTCCAGTGCAAACCTCCACCTCTCCAGATTCTCTTCCACCTGCTCTCTACTCTCACCACAGATTACAATGTCGATTATAATATCAGTTATTCATATTTATTACAACAGTAGTATTTTTCTGAGCAAATAAACACTTCCTGCTCAATTAAATAGCTTTTCAAATATAATTTGAAACCTTTTGCACAGCACTGTATATGATATGCATATATGTACTTTTCTAATCCCATACACTCCTGAAACAGAATGTCAAAACCCTATGCCAAATCATGTTATGACACATGATATATGTACAGTGCACAGTACACATATGTAAAGCTATTTAACTGGGATGTTTATTTATTTAAAAAAAAACTAATATCAAAATAAAAAAAAAAAAAAAATTTATTCAGCTTTAATTGCACCTTTATAGCTCAACGTCACTTAAAAATCCGTGATAGAACATGTGTCAGGGGAGGAGGGCACATTAGAACACAGGTATTAAGAGAAAGCAACAAACAACAGTGCAACAAAGAAGAACACAACTACGAGGAAACCAAACAGGAAATCATTAGCCATAATACAGAACACATTTAACAGGAAACTATGACGCATAAGGGGAAGGGAACAGCAATAAAACATGAGTTGGCCAGACAACAGCAGAATGACACAGATAGGACTGAGAGAAAAGTCTTTAACTGAGATTGAAAGCTGAGACGGAGGAGAAGCTACAGAGGCTCTGTGGGAGTTTGTTCCAGGAATAAGACACTACTACCCTGACACACCTGTCACCCATGGAAAAGAGCTGAAACTTGGGAACTGCAAGCAATCAAACACTGAGGGGTACAGTTATCAAATGCTTTAAAGGTTGAAAAAAAAGTCATTTGTAGTTTTTATGAGCAGTAACTGGTAACCAGTGTAAGTTATATAGCAGCGTTCCTCAACCCTGGTCATGGAGGCCCACTGACCTGCACATTTCACTGTCCTTCCTGCACACCTGATCCAACACGGTCAGGGCAGTGGCCTTCCAGGACAAGCTTCGACAATTTCCGCAGTTATTTTACACATGATTACCCAAACTAGAGAGCACACATCTACTGGACAGCATGTCAGGGATCATACTGATGAACTCAATATGATACATAATACACATCATATATGTACTGTACTAATCCTATACAAACCCAGGAAAACATGACAAAACACAGTAGAGAAAACATACAGCCTCCGATCAGTGTGTGTTAGTGTTCCTGACACACCTGCCGGGCTAACATATCCTGCCCGCCAGTGAAGAAAATTTAGAGCTCTTTAAAGCACATCCGCTCATATTAGTGGTAATGAACCCAAAGTGACCTTATTGTAGTCCTGCCACTTACACCAATTGAGAACTCTCTGAGACCTTCTCAGAAATGCCTTGCACTTCCTCTCTGCATCTCTCAGTCTTCCTCTCTTACACCCCCCCCACTCTCTCTGATGAGTCTATCAGTCTATCACTCAGGCTGTTGAAAGCGTGGTTGCAGTGGGCCAGGCATCACTCGGAGTGGCAAAAGCCCTGTCCACTTCTGTTGAGGATCTGGGCTTTGAAAGCTCCATCACACACTCACTCTTGTGGACGAGGGCCTGGAGACAAAGTGCAAATGGGTGCACTTTAACTGATGGTATGAATGGCCAGTGAGCAAATCACTAGGAACTCCTAGAGTCTTATTACACATGCCAGCAGTAATGGTTCTCGGCGGATCACTGGAATGGTCCAGCTGGTTCCCGCTTTACTTATTGTGCCTGAACAAAAAGCAAGGATGTATGAAGAACTTCACACTGAATTCCAGTGGAAAAAAATCTAAGCCTGGATAAAAAATGTCACCCTGAACTGCATTTCATACTCAGCCTGGGATTAGCTTAACAGTGATCCATTTCTCTGGCCGTCTCTAAACCAGATCAATCAGTATGTTTTGATGAGCTGCAAAGGGAGGTCAGTCTGGTCAGATATTTAAAATATCACATTGTAGCAGAAATGGAAAAATCAGAAGACAGAAAAAAATGGCAGCTGCTTCGTAGGTTCATCTCAGTGCAGACATTTTTGCCACTCTACTGACTGGGTAGGGTAAGAGTTTGATTTAATTCCTGTGATGCTGGTAAAGATAACATTCATAACATATGTAACACCCTGCCCACCCCCACCTCCATCAGTCAGTGTGATGCTAACCAATGCGGGTGTCTGTTAGCTCAGGTAATAGAATTGGACAGTTCGTGTTCTCCAAGCATGTTGAGCTGTCCAATGAAATTGTGTTACCAGTAACAGTTTGAAAAGTGGCTCAGAGGAAGCATGTGCCAGCCTTCACCCTCCCACCTTGGTAGCTATGTGCATTAAGGAGAGACCAAATTCACGGTTGGGATTGGACATAAATGGCTAAAATGTCTAAATCTTAATAGTTTAGTGACGAAATCAAATTTACATGATTCTTTTCTCACCTAGAAAGTCAACCAGCAGTTTTTCACTGGGTGTACAAGCTCAGTATAGCTAACAAGTGAGCAAAGCTTGTAGCCGTTAGTAACAGTTAGCATTGCGCCAACTGCATGGATAAATCAACTCCTTGCCTCACACCACGTTAAAAATGAGTCAACATATAGCAAAACAAAATTACAAACTCTGCTAGAACATTTTAAATGGAAAACCACCACATTGTCAATGTCCAATGAAAAACAGATATCTTCAAAATGGTAACTTTACAGAAAGGGGGGGAAAGGGGGATGGGGTAGGGTCATCAGTCACCAAGAAAACATGACCATGCTGGGTGACCAGCTAAACCGGCACAAGACCAAGATAAATTTAGTTTGTATGATGGGTGGCTACATTAGCCTTGTAGCTACAGGGCAAAGCTAGCCTAAAAGAGAAAACCTCAGCCATAAAACATGTCTTGGCTGATCAACTACATTTGGAGGAGTTGTGTAAATGTGATTTTTCACCTGTTGCTTTAAATGTTTCCACTTTCCATGACGGTAGCCTAGATCCCCACTGGTAAATATATGTAGGACTCTTTCTTTCCATTACATTTCTGGCGGGTTATGGAGAGGCATGAGCTATAGACTGTGTGAGCTTCTCCACCCGTGGGACAGAGATGAGCTTGTGGCTGTGGCTCCATTAGTGTGATCTGATCCGGCAGTCCGTGCGGATGCCAGATCCTCACTGCCATATTCAGCTAACCTAATCAGGGAGGTGTTGCTGAGCAACAGGCCACAGAGGAGCGTGCGGGTGTGTCCATACGTTGGTGTTCATGTGGTCGCTGTTGGAAAACTTCGGAAAGGCGTTTTTCCAGCAAAATTACAATCTAGTCCAAATTAAGGCCAGTTCTTGGTCTTGCCATTCTTAAATGGAAGGACACTGAAGAAGAAAGCTGTGGTGGGAAGTGGCGTTTTAGTCCTTTCAGCCAATACAACCCAAAAGGCTTGCTTTAGATATCCAGCTGCTCTCCTGAAGTTAAAAATACTTGCTTCACTTTGTGAGATATTACCTAACAGCTGTAAGTGGCAGAGAACCCAAGGAAAAGCTAAAAGATACATATCCGGTGCTATACTTTATTTAGACTTTACTTGTATCTCAATCAATACACTCCCACTCATGTAAATCACGCATTCATGGTTTATTTTTCCAGCTCTCCACTCACTCTTCTCTATAGACAGCCAGTGTTAACAAAAAAGGAAAAAAGCCTCCTCACTGACTGAACTGTTTTTGTGGGGGCCAGGAGGAAGGAGGCGACTGGCAGCAGAGTCTTCTTTCCTTCAATTAAAGCTGTGAAAACAGCAGCCTGTCAGGGACCAGGCGGGGAGCCTCCATCTTAGCCTTGTACACCCACCTCTCACACACACACACACACACACACACACACACCCACACACACACACACACACACACACACACACACACACACACACACACACTTCACGTAAACACCCATCACGCCCTCCCTGCTCCAATCCTGAGGTGCCGGAGCTGGGTAGAGGGGTGTGAACTAGGGGCTGAGGAGGTGATGGAGTGGAGGGGGCTTCCAAGAAGGGATATCCACACAGATCCACACCCACTCAGTCAGAAAAGTAACATATTTCAATATACTCTATATTGTATTCTAGAATGTAATAAGAAAATATGACACTAACAATACATTGGCTTCCAAGAGAGGAAACCCACATAGATCCACACCCACCATATTATCTTTTTATTGTGTATTATAACCCATAATAGTATAAAAACATGTTGCCTTCCAAGAGAGTACATCCACACAGATTCACAAGAATCCACACAGGGGATATATTGAAAACATATTACAATGTATGATATTTATACTTTTGAATCTATTCTGGAAATAATCAGTCATCAACAAATCGATCAATCATCAAAAATATACAATATGATAATAGAGAGCCACATAAAAGTAATACATTGAAAATGTATGACAACATATTCTACTTAAGCTGTGGAATCTACTGACAGCATATTATAACATTGCAACAATATACCGGCATTTATTGAGGGGAAATCAACACAAATACAATGCAATATAGTTTATTTATACATTGTAACATACTGACAACATAGAAGAGTACACAAAAAGCATTACACTCCAAATTTTTGGCAATATACTCAGTGTATGCTTTGAAATATTTTGACTATACTGCTTCAGAGAGGGCAAATTCACAAACTTAAATATATTACAATATATTCCATTTGTACCAACAGCATTTAACACTATATTTGATTACAACAGGGCAAGTTCAAACACCCCCACAGAAATTCATACAAAAAACATAATGTATTGGAAATATAGCACATCAAATGTAACTTTTGGAATGTACTGTAACATATAATGATACACTGAGGAAAACCTACACAAACTGACCTCCACCCAAAAAAGTAATATGTTGACAATATATTACAATATATTCAGTAATGTTTGACAATGTACTGTCTTCTGAATTCATACACAGCCATACCCACACATAGAAACAGTAATATATTGAAAATATATCGCAATGCATTCCATATGTAGTTTAGAATGTCCTAATAACATAAAATATATTGGCTTACCACAGGGAAGTCCATGCACATCCACACCCACTCATACATAAAATTAATCAATCAATAAAAATGTAGTACACTGACAATATTAGGTATATTACATGATATATTGTACAACCTACAATATATGTCAATCAATAGGCAAAATCCACACTCATCCACACAAACTTGTACAAAGAAAGTAGTATATTTAAAATATTAAAATAAATAAAATTTAGGCCATGGAACGTACTAACAAGATATTACAATATATTGGCTTTGGGTAGTTTTGGGAATTACATACACATCCACATTAACAGAAATTTAAAATATTGAAAATTTATTGCGATAAATGCAAGTTATATATTGGAATATACTAATATATACAATATATATTTATAGCATGATGTATTAAATAAATGAGGTTTTATTTTTAAATTTCAAAAGGGCATCTGGCCCCAGCTTCTGTGTGCTTACTCTTGCTAGTGAAATATGACAAGCTTATGTGTGTGTGTGTGTGTGTGTGTGTGTGTATGGGTTCTCCCATTGGGAGTAATTTACAGTCACACAGCAGTGTGTCAGAGGTAAATCTGTGGCCCTGGTAACTGAGAAAGGTGGGGTAAGGGGGTCTGGTGCATAGGTTGGTTATTTTTATACGAGTCTAGTCCTATTCTAGGCACCGGTGGAGTGATGCTGCCGGCTTTGCTCTGATTTTGCCCTTCCACTTTGAGGTCAGCTGGCTGTTGAAGGCAAACACTGCTTGGTGGTGATGCAACCTCAGTCGAGTGCCATGAATCATTCAGTGGCTGGTGTTAAAGGCCCTTAAGGCCAGACTTGCTTGGACCAAGTCTGCACTGTTCTACAGCACCAGTGCAATGAGCTCCATGGAATCGGCCACTGTGTGAACCCCTGCTGCGCTCACATCCCACCTCCGGCACTGCGCTGACTCTGCCACACACCGCCACCCTCCAGGGAGAAGCAAACAGGCTGGATCAAGGAGAGATACTGATGAAATGTAACACATGTGGACACTGACTGGCCATCAGTTCTGTGCCTGCTGTTTTGCCAGGCTGCCAAGCACTTAACCTGAATTTCTAATCTGGTTTTCTTTGAAACATGTCTTCTGCTTCAAGATTGACGTGACAGAAGACAACGTGTGGAGACTGTCAGCTTAAAGTGCTTTCACCAGCGGAAGTCCAATGATTTAGTGAAGTGTTGCTGCCCTTACAAAACCCAAGTTCTTCAAGTTCTTATGTAAACTAATGGAACAAGATTTTATTCCAACCAGTTTCATTATTATTACTATTTGCATTATTGTGAGTGTAATTGTTCACATAATGTGTTTAGAAAAAAATTAAAA